>NW_022473780.1:0-33718 GCF_009769535.1 Thamnophis elegans | reverse complement strand
TGAGGACCCAGATTGTTGGGGGCGATATGCTGACTCTCTGTAAACCGCTTAGAGAGGCCTGAAAGGCCTATGAAGCGGTATATAAGTCTACTGCTATTGCTATTGCTATTGCAAGGAGTTCCACTGGTCTATTGCCCTCACTGTCGTGAAATCTCCCCTTCGTTGCCTCTCTCCTTGATGAGCTTCCCTTCTTCTTCTTGTCCTGCCTTCGGGGGTTTTGGAGGATAGTTTGACACCCCCCCCCTCTTCTTTGGGGCAGCCCCTCAAATACTAGAAGAAGCTTTTGTGTCTCCCCTGGTCCTTCTCTTCATTAAATCCAGCCCCCCCCCCAATTCCTCCTCCTCCTCCTCCTCCAGAGGGGAAGCAGGGCTCCTGTGCCAGATGTTGCCCCTTCATGCATATTCAGGGCCCTGCTCCCAGGAGGCCAGCCGGCAGAAGCTCCGTGTGGTTGTTCTTCAGTTGTTGAGAGGAAAATCCCCCCCCACCCAGTTCCTCCTCCGTGCGCCAGCCTGCCTGCCTGCCTGCCGGTGGTGCGCATATTAAAGCCTCTGATGAGCCCCTCGGATGTGCAGGTGGTGGCGCCATGAAATATTAATGCCGCTCGGTTGTTCTGGAGTCCCGGCAGCTCCACATTCGGCTTGCACGATGATGCGCTGCCCCCCCCCCCACCACCACTCCTGCCCCAGCCCCCGTGTAGTGGAGGAGGAGGAGGAGGAGGTCCTGGGGTCAGCTAAGGCACCAGGCGTGTGCAAGGCAGGGGAGGGGGGGGGAGGAAGAGGGGCTTCCAACCCAGGCCAGCATCCGAAGGGGGGAGCTGAGGCCGGCTCTGCTGACCCAGCTCCCCAGGCATGACAAGCCCTCCGACCAGTGGTGAAATCGAATCCCCCCCCTCCCCACCAGCTCTATGGGCGTGGCTTGGTGGTGGTGGTGGGTCATGTGACTGGGTGGGCGGGCCCAACTTTTTTTTTTCCATTTTCAGCTTTTTTTTAAAAAGCATTTTTCCCCCACCTGGTTTGCCTTTAAGGATGGAACAGCTTGAACACTAGAAGTTGTGGGAGCTCCTCCATCACTGGAGGTTTTTAAGAAGAGATTGGACAGTCACTTGTCTGGAATGGTGTGGGGGGTCTCCTGCTTGAGCACGGGGCTGGACTAGAAGACCTCCAGGGTCCCTTCCAGCTCTCTTCTACTCCTTTCTTCCTCCCCTGGTTTCCCATTATTTTCGTTTCCTTTGTGTTTTGTGTTCTGATCAACTAATAAACATTTCAAACGGCCGAGAGTGAAAGGCCCAAAGGTTGCCATGCGCCTGTTGAGAGAGAGAGAGAGAGAGAGAGAGAATGAGAGAGAGAGAGAGAGAGAGAGAGAGAGAGAATGAGAGAGGGAGAGAGAGAGGGAGGGGGAGAAAGAATGAGAGAGAGGGAGGGGGGAGAGAGAGAATGAGAGAGAGAGGGAGGGGGAGAGAGAGAATGAGAGAGGGAGAGAGAGAATGAGAGGGAGGGAGGGAGGGGGAGAGAGAGAGAATGAGAGAGAGGGAGGGGGAGAGAGAGAATGAGAGAGAGGGAGGGGGAGAGAGAGAAAGAGAGAATGAGAGGGAGGGGGAGAATGAGAGGGAGAGAGAGAATGAGAGGAAGGGAGGGAGGGGGAGAGAGAATGAGAGAGGGAGAGAGAGAATGAGAGGGAGGGGGAGAGAGAAAGAGAGAGAGAGAATGAGAGGGAGGACTTGGAGGGTGGAGAGAGAATGAGAAGGTGAGAGAGAGAGATGAGAGGGGGAGGAGGGAGGGGGAGGAGAGAGCGAATGAGAGAGAGGGAGGGTGTGGGGGCGAGAGAGAGAAAGAGAATGCGAGAGGGAAGAGAAGAATGAGAGAGTGAGGAGAGAATGAGAGGGAGTGAGTGAGGGAGGGGGAGAGAATGAGCAGAGGGAGAGAGAGAATGCGAAGGAGGAGGGGAGAGAGAGAAGTGAGAGAGAAGGAGGGGACGTGGGGAAAGGAAAGAGAATGAAGAGAGAGAGAGGTAGGGGAGGAGAGGCGAGGGGGACGAGGGAGATGGAAGAGAGAGAGAGGAGCTGGGTGAGAAGGCAGTTGAGCAATGGGTAAGACCTTCTCTTTGTGGGGAGGGGGCTTGGAAGGACCCTTCCTCTTACTCAGCTCCTCCCATCTTCTTGCAGAGTATGCGGAGAACATCGGAGATGGGAAGAATCCCGAATTCCAGGAGAGCGAGCAGAAACGGATCGTGGAGCTCCTGGAGAACTTCTGAGGGGTCCTTGGTGGCTTCCAGGACCTGCTGCCGCTTGGGGTCCAAGAGAGACTTTCGGGAGAAAGGGGCCCTTTTTCGAAGGGGGGTTATTTTGAACGATTAAAGATGGTTCGGTTTGTACTCCGGGAGCGTCTCGAGTCCTCCTTGTCCTGGGGTCGAGAGGACTTTTCATCCACCAGCGTCTCCCTTTCCAGGAACGCTTGATGCTCCTCTGGCTGGGTGGCCCTTGGGGCCCCCAGAGGCCATTCCCTGTGGCCCCAAATCCCTTGTCCTCATCTGAGCTCAATCGCAGCAACTTTAAAGTAGCTGAATCGAGGACACGGGTCAAAGCTAATCGTGGCTAAACCCAGACACTGCCGGGACCTGCTTCTTGGTTACGCTAATAGTTGGGGGTTGATGTATTTTAACTTCTGCAGCATGTATAATAATAGTTTTTGTTCTATTTTCACTCTTATTCGCTGCCCAAAGTCTTGCTGAGAGAGGCACCGTATCAATCGGATCAATAAATGGCATGAATAACCCAGTGGGGTTATGAATCGATCTGATTTGGCCTTTCCTGGCTGGCCGTCTCTTCAACCAGGGAGGGAGGGTGTTTCCAACTTTAAGACTTGTGGATTTCAACTCCCAGAAGCCGCCAGGCAGAATTCCGGAAGTTGAAGCCCACCCCTCTCAAACAGGAGGCAACTGGACTTCCTTGTTTTTTTTCCTTTGAAGGCGTTTCCCTTCCCATCCAAGAAGCTTCTTCAGCTCTGCCTGGAGGGCGGAGAAGGGAAGGACCTTCGCATCCTCTGAGAGGGAGTTTTAAATGCCTCCAGGACCCTCTGAAAGGATGCAAATGGCCAGCTGTCTGCAAGGAGGTCTAAATCCTTCCCTTCCCCACCATCCAGTCAGAGCGGAGGAAGCTCCTTGGATGGGAAGGGAAACGTATTCAAAGAACGGCTGCCACTCAGAAAACTACTTTTGGGACAATCATGGTGGGGAATCTCTGCAGGCCTTTGCCCATCTTAAAGGTCCCAGTTGTGAAAAGTCCTACTTCAGAGGGCGTTGAAAGCAGGGGTAAAGCAGTTGTGCCCAGTTGTGCTGAAAACCTCCTTCCTGGGAAGGGGAGGGGCAGCTCTGAGCGACCCCCACCCCAAAGCCTCAAGCGGCTCCAAGCGGCCCCTCCCTCCCCTTTGCCCGACCGCTGACCTTCCGGCCCTTCGCAGCTGCCAAAACGCGCCAGATCTTCACTTGCCCAACTGAGGGTTCATCCCAGGAATGAAATGCTACCGGTTCGGCCGAACCAGTAGCAAAGATGCCAGGTGTCCGCCGGAACCGGGAGTAAGAAAAATGCTACCGTTTTTTACGACGATCAGCTGTGCCGCACGATTTATATTAGCTGGGAAGCAGGATTTCCTGCTTTCTAGCCAATCTAAATTGCGTGGCACAGCGGATTTCCCCCCCCCTTTCCACCGCTATTTGCTTACCTTTTTAGGCAGGTTCGGTAGCAGGCTCCACCCACCTGCCAGGGCATCATTTTGACGCTCAGGGTGTACCTGGAGGTGGCACATGCAAGCAACGTGAGCATGCACACATTCACACTGCTACCGAAGTGGTAGCGAAGGTAAGTGGATTTTACCCCTGGTTCCTCCTAAGAGCTCCGGGCATCTCCAGCCCATGCAGGGAGTGCGCTTGGGGGGGGGGGTCTGTGAGCAAGGGAGGAGAGACCCCCTGTCTGACGGGGCTGCGGAGAACCCTCCCTGGCACCGCGAAATGGGTGGCATATAAGTGTAATAAAGGGACGGAGGGGGTTGTTGAGTGGAGAGGCCTCTCCGTCATCACGGGGGGAAGCAGCCTTCAGAAATAGAAATATTCCTTTCTGCTGCTATCGATTTCCCTTCTGCTTCTGCAGATCTCTTTTTCGCCCCTTAATGGGCAACTCCGGGTCAAGACGCAGAAGCGAAATCAAATCACGTTTTTTTTTTCCCTTCTCCTTTCAGGGTTGATTTCTGGCCCGCCGAAATCGTGACATTAAGTAAAAGTGTCAGGGAGGCTAAGTAATCTCCACACAGCAGCGGCAGCTCCTCCGGCCCTCCGAGGCGGCGCGGAAGAGGTGACAGGAAGCAGGAAGGCCTGATTGCTCGCCACCACCACCCTTTGCCATTGAGGGGGGGGGGCAGCAAGCCAAGTGGCCTCCCAGTAGCCCCCCCAAGGAGGTGGCCAGAGGCTTCGGAGCGGCAGGGAGGACGGGCAAATTCCTGGTTTTTCCAAGCAGAGAAACCGGGGGTCTTCAGCAGCAGAAAACGAGTGAGGGGGGGCCCTTGCTGGACGATGCTGCTCCTCCCCCCCAACCTTGGCTTAATGTTTCGGTTCCCTAAAGGGGCTTTCAAAGGCCGGGGGGGGGGGGCAGGAGGAGGGAGACCCCTGGGCTGCGGCTCTTTAAAGCCTTGTTTTCCTGGGATCATCATAGCAGCTGGTGTGGCTTTGATGCCAGGAAAAGATGCAGCTGCTATAAAGAGCTGCAGACCAGCTCCCATTTTTAAGCTTTTTTTTTACTACAGGTTTCCTGGAAATGCAGGGGTGGGGAGTGCTAAGAAAGAAAGAGAGAGGAAGGAAGGAAGGAAGGAAGGAAGGAAGGAAGGAAGGAAGGAAGAAAAGGAAGGAAGGAAGGAAGAAAGAAAGAAGAAGAAAGAAAGAAAGAAGAAAGAAAGAAAGAAAGAAAGAAAGAAAGAAAGAAAGAAGAGAAAAGGGAGGGAGATAAAAAGGAGAAGAAGGAAGGACTACAAACCTGGCATTAGATGCAGCTTCAGAGGGAAATCCAGGGCTGGAAGGGACCTGGAGGTCATCTAATCCAACCCTGCTCCAGCAGGACATTGTTCAAGTCAGTTTCTGTCTTTTGATTCCCCCAGTCACATGACCCCCACCACCAAGCCATGCCCCCCCCCCCAAGAACTGGTAGTAAAAAAATATTCAGATTTCACCACTGACGTGAAGGGGTGCTTATCCTTGGTGCTATGAACCATTCATTGATCCTGCCGCTGTATTTTATTGGATTGATTGATTGATTGATTGATTGATTATGGCAAAGATGCTTTTTTCCCCCCCCAAAAAAGGCCACTGGACTTCCTTGCCTTTTTTTTTCTTTGGAAACTTTTCGCTTCTCATCCCAAGAAGCTTCCCCGGTTCTTCAGTCCTTGGATGAGAACGGAATTCCTGAGCTGGTGGGGTCCCCATTGCTCCCCAGGACGGACAGGGCTGTTCTCTGCCAGGAAAAACTCAGATGCTGACCCAGCACACACACACACCAAATTGGAGGAAACGTTTCTGCCTCCCCCCCCCCCCCAAAGGAAGCTGCTTTGTTGATGGGCCTCCTGGAGGGAAGGAACGGCAAAGAGGCCGTTTATCTGGGCCTTGAAATCCATTAGGATGTTTAACCTCATTTCTTCCCCCGTAAACAGAGCCCAGAGTTCCCGATGGCGGTGTAGGTGTTAAGTAGCTCCTCAGTGGGAGGGAATCTAGGCCACCTCAAACACCGGCCGGGGCCTGAAATCTAAGTCTTCAAATGGTTGCCTTTCTCTGGGTCTTTTCTTTCAATGACTTCCTGGAGACCCCCCAATCCGGCCAGCAAGCTTGACAGACAGGCAGCCGGTGGGAGAGGAAGGGTCCGTACCTTTGCAGGCCCCTGGATATCCCGCACAGCAGGAGGCAGGATGAGCCAGGCAATCTTATCCTCCACCTGCTGGTATTTCGACTGCGGAGGGAGTCCAATCTCTGGCCTTCTGGGTTTGGCTTCTCATAATCAGTTTGTTCAAATCGTCAGTTGTCTGATTCCTCATCAGTGCTGCGAGGGAGGGGGGGGCTTTGTGGGGAGGGGGATGTTGTTGGTGCTCTCTGACCTTGGTGGTTTTCTTGGCCATGATTGATGACCCAACTAGTCCCGGCACTGATGATGTTCCCTAGTTGGGTCATGAAAAGTCTGCAAGAAAACAGCCAAGCTCAGAGAGCACCAAGGAGCCCAGAATCCTCATCCTCCCACTCATTCCTCTTCCTCCTCTTCCTCCTTTCATTCCTCCTCCTCTTTCTGTTCCTCCTCCTTCTTTCTGCAAATATCTCCTCCCTTCTAGCACTGATGATGTTCCCTAGTTGGGTCATGAGATTTCTGCAAGAAAAAAAAAACCAAGCTCAGAGAGCGCCAAGGAGCCCATAGTGGTCATCTCTGCAAACTCCCCTCCCTTCTGGCACTGATGATGTTCCCTAGTTGGGTCATGAAAGGTCTGCAAGAAAACCACCCAACTCAGAGAGCACCAAGGACCCCACAGTCCTCATCCTCATCCTCCTACCGCCCCAATCGAGGAACTTCCAACAGATAAACAATAAACAACAGCCTAACCAAGAAACCACCAGGAGCATCCTCACCAAGACTGACGGACCAAGTCAGTGGTATATAAAAATAAGAGCAAGCCCCTCTCGCTTCTAACACTGATTGTGTTCCCTAGTTGGGCCATGAAACGTCTGCCAGAAAGCAGCCGAGCTCAGAGACATCACAGGCCAAGGTCCTTTCATTCTCTCCTAGCACAACAAGGACTATTTCTGGGGTGACTCCCTGTGGTCTCTTTTCCTTGGCACGGCCCCACCCTACAGGGCAGAGCCCCCTCCCTCCCTCCCTCCCTCCCACAGCCTCTTCGTTTCTCCAGCCTTTGCCTGCAGCTCCCTCTGCATTTCCCCAGAAGCCGTCCGTCCGCTGTTAGCCTTGGGCCCTCCTCCTCCTCGTTTGCAGGGGGCCGAAAACCCATATTTTTAGCCGGGCTTCTTAATGTTGCCATGTTTGTGCGTGTTTTATATTTGTTATGCATTTACGTTCTTTTTATGGGTGGTTTTATGATATCTCTGTAAGCTTTGCAGAGTCATTAAGGGCAGGAGAGGCATATGAATCTCCTGATTAAACGGATGCCTTCGGGCCTTCCGACGGATTCCCAGTTCGGGCTGCTTCCCACCCCAGGACGCTTTCTAGTGCTGGCCTGAACCGGTTTGAAACTGGTGCTGGAGGCCCCCTCGGCTTCCCTCTCCATCCCCAAAACACACACACACCCATTTAAAAAAAAACACAGGCTGCTTGTCTCAGTGCAAAGATAAATTTTTGGCTGCTTCTGATGATTCCTTCCTATCCAGAAATCTGCCCTTGGCTGCCTCAGTGGGACTCTTATCGTGGCTGTAACACCTTGTCTAATAAAATGTCGCCTTTTGCGTGATAACGACGCCTGCTCCTACCGTCACCTCCTGGGGCAGAGGGATTCTTGGAGGTTCCTAGCCCCCCCCCTCCCCCCCCCCCCGGTGCTGGGTGCAAATGCCAGCCCACCAAGTGGCCCCGAGCCCCAGAATGGACGCAGCTCAGGGTTGTCTTTTTTCCCCTGACCACAATTAAGTGCGAGCAGCAACACAACATCCGCCTCCATTTCAGGTGCGGCTCTGCGCCTTCTGGGTTGTGCGATGGAGATCAAAGGGAATCACGGCGGCTGCAATTAGCACAGGTGGATTTGCCTCCATTTGGCCGCCGGTGGTGGAGACGTTCAGCTTTCGGGGAGGGAAATTCAGAGGAGACATTCGAGTGCCCAGAATATGCAGAGTGTTTATTTTGGCTCTCTTGCAGCCTCTCGGCGGGATTCGGATGATGCGGTGTTTATCCTGCCTTTTTGTTTTCAGAATATTGGGATGTTTTTAAAAGTATCTTTGATCGATTTCCTTCTTCTTCTTCTTCTTCTTCTTCTTCTCCTCCTCCTCCTCCTCCTCCTCCTCCTTCTCCTTCTTCCTCTTCCTCCTCCTCTTCTTCCTCCTCCTCCTCCTCCTCCTCATTCCATTGGTTATAGTTCTCACTGTCAGAAAAATTCCTCCTTATTTCCTCCTGGATCAGTTTCCATCCATTCTTCCTTCTCTGGCCTTCAGGTGCTTTGGAAAATACCTTGACCCCCTTCCTCTCTGGGGCAGCCCCTCAAATATTAGAAGATGCTCTCCTGCCTCCCCTGGTCCTTCTCTTCCCTAGACCAGCCAGGCCCAGTTCCTGCAATCGTTCGTCGTATGTTTGAGCCTCCAGTCCCCTCATCATCCTGGTTGCTCTTCTCTTCACTCTTTCTAGAGTCTCCGCATCCTTTTTATAGTGACCAAAACTGGATGTACTAATCTAGGTGTGGCCTTACTAAGGCTTTACAGAGTGGTATAAAGTAGCTTCCTTGATCTTGATTGTATCCCTCTGTTCAGGCAATGTAGGATTGTGTTGGCTTTTTTGGCTACCGCTGCACCCGGCTGGCTCCTATTGAGCTGGTTGTCCGAAGTCTTCAACAAGTCCTGTGTCGAGTGCTTTTGTCTGCAACATTCCCCGATTGCTTTTTCCTTGCTAATAGAGAGAAATTCTGCACCGCTTTGGCGTCTCCGTTGCCGATTCCCAGGCTGATGGCTGCCATTCGTTTTATATTTAATTTTAGTCCCCATTTCTTGACAGTGTTCCTTTTATTACTCCAGCTTGGAGATAATTTGCATTCCCGCCTGCCAGACGGGCGTCCTCAGCACCAGGGTGAGTGATTGATGCTTCTCCCTCCAATTTTAAAGCCACATCCGCCGTCTTCTTCCCAGCCCCGCATCCCTCCGTGTATATTTCAGGCACGCCGTACAGGGTTGAGCGTGGTTAAATATCCCTTGGCACAGGCCTCGGCTGCCGTTTGATCCCCACAGCATGGCAGACCAAGGATGGAGCTGGGGTAGTGGTTGTTGAGCCTAGATTGTGTACGCTACACCCTGCTTTCTGTTCTTTTGTGTGAGGTCTTTCCGCTACTTGAGCTGTGATTGTGTAGGGCAGTGTTTCTCAACTTTGGCAACTTGGAAGATGTCTGGACTTCAACTCCCAGAATTCCCCAGCCAGCATTCGCTGGCTGGGGAATTCTGGGAGTTAAAGTCCAGACATCTTCAAGTTGCCAAGGTTGAGAAACACTGGTGTTGGGTCTACGCAAATATGACAACTTTAGAACCAGGGGACTTCGACTCCACGGGAGTATAAATCAGTATTGTGTCTGTGGAGATTCTCAGCCATCCAGTTCTCCCAAAGGTCCTTTTATTCCAAGAGGCAACTGGACTTTCTGCCTTTTTCTTTGAAGGCGTTTCGCTTCTCATCCAAGAACCTTCTTCAGTTCTGACTGGATGAGGGGGGGGAATGGAAGGATTGATTCTCCTTGCAGACAAAGCTGGTCATTTGCATCCTTTGAGAGAGGGTCGTCGAGGCCACTTGGAGGTTTTGTCTGTGTCCTCGGGGGTCACCCGAGTGGTGCAAATCGGTGTGGCCTGCAGGACACAAGGCAGAAAACATTCTGCAGCTGAGAAGCTCCACACTCGTTTGCACCTCAAGCAACCAGGATGATGAGGGGACTGGAGGCTGAAACATAGGAAGAACGGTTGCAGGAACTGGGCCTGGCTACTCTAGGGAAGAGAAGGACCAGAGGAGACAGGAGAGCATCTTCCAGTATTTGAGGGGCTGCCACAGAGAGGAGGAAGGGGGGTGTTGTAATATAGTTCCTTGTGTAGGTGTGGGTCACCCATGGCCCAGTTCATACCAGGGCATGCAGAGCCACGCTGAACCACACAGGAGAAAACAAACTCCTAAAACCCCATAACATCCTGATAGTTCATAACATAACATCCTGAGATGTGCCCTATCAATGACGCCCAGGATTTGACCATATATAGACAGAACTTTCCTGAGTAGTAGATTAGAAATTGTACTTTTACAGGCTGTTTTTAAGCACATGCTATTGCTCCTCCTGCCTTTGTCCTATCTCAATAAAAGGGGCTCTCAGACCCCCAATCTGGGTCGCTCCATCCCGAGAAAGATAGTGTCCTGTCTTTTCTCCACATTGGCCTCATGGACGAACCACGGGAATGTTACAAGGGGGTCAGGCTATTTTCCAAAGCACCTGAAGACCAGGCAAGGAACAATGGATGGAAACTGACCAAGGGAAGATTCAACCTGGAAACAAGGAGGAATTCCCTGACAGTGAGAACCATCAAGAAATGGAAGAGAAGTTCCCTTCAGAAGTTGTGGGAGCTTCATCATTGGAGGCTTTCAAGAAGAGACTGGACTGCCATCGGTCAGGAATGGGGTAGGGTCTTCTGCTTTGGTGGGGGGGTTGGATTAGATGACCTCCAAGGTCCCTTCCCACTCTGTTAATCTGTTAAACCCTACAATGAGCTTTGTTTAATCTAAGCAAGAGAGGGATTAGGGGTGACGTGATAACAGTCTTCCAATATTTGAGGGGCTGCCCCAAAGATGAGTTGGGTCAACTTATTCAAAGGGCAGCAGAAGAAGCAATGAATGGAAACTAACCCAGGAGAGGAGAAACCAAGAACGAAGGAGAAAGTTCCCGACAGGGAGAACAATTAATCAGTGGAACCTGCTTGATTTGATTTGATGTTTATAGCCGCCCATCTCAGCCAATGACTCAGGAAGTGGTGGGTGCACCAACACTAGAAAAACCAAGGGAAATATTACACAAGACGACAGAATCGGGAGGGACCTTGGAGGTCTTCTAGTCCAACCCCCCCCCCCCCCCTGCTCAAACAGAAGACGCCCACACTACTAATCTACTAATCTGTAGATTAGACCAGTGTTTCTCAACCTTGGCAACTTGAAGATGTCTGGACTTCAACTCCCAGCATTCGCTGGCTGGGGAATTCTGGGAGTTGAAGTCCAGACATCTTCAAGTTGCCAAGGTTGAGAAACACTGGATTAGACAACCGTTTGTCTTTGAAGCAGAAAAGACTCCTGCCTTGGACAGGGGGTTGGCTAGAAGACCTCCAGTAGGATTTCTCATTTTCTGGGCAGAGAGGAAATCAGGAGACCCCCCCCCACATCCCGCCCCATTCCCCTCCCCACAACTGCAGAAGTCACTCGCTGGATTAGCATAGATTATTGTTCTTTGTTGGTGCAGATTCCGCAATGGCAAAGCTTTCAACCCTCATATTAGACGTTATTAAGCTTTTGATTTTATTGCATTCTTTTCTTTTTTTCTTTTTTTTATTATAATTTATTTTATTTTATCAATTTCCTACATACATTCACAATTATATGATCTCATAACTGTTGTTAATAATATGTATTTATAACAATTTTTCCCTACTGTTGACAATATACTTGAAGATTGCTTTTTTATCATCCCATAGATCCATCTTATCTTACAACGGTCCTACTTCTTCTTCCCTCCCTCCCTCCCTCTTTCCTTCCCTCGTTTCTTCTCTCCTACTCCCCTTCCTTCCCTCCCTCCTTCTCTCCTTCCCTCCCTCCTTCCTTCCCTCCTTTCTTTTCTCCTTCTCTCCTTCCTTTCCCCCTTCCTTTCCTCCTTCCTTCCCCCTTCTCTCCTTCCTTCCCTCCTTCCTTCCCTCCTTCCCTCCTTTCTTTTCTCCTTCTCTCCTTCCTTTCCCCCTTCCTTTCCTCCTTCCTTCCCCCCTTCCTTCTCTCCTACATTCCCTCCTTCCTTCCCTCCTTCCTTCCCTCCTTTCTTCTCTCCTTCCTTCCCTCCTTCCTTCTCTCCTTTCTTCTCTTTCTTATTGCATTCTTTTCTGAAGGGGAACTTGGCAAAGGCCTGATTTGCAATGCGCTCTCCCCCCCCCTGCTCCCCCCCCCACTTTAGTGGAGGGGGCCCCTTCCTCTCCCTCAGTATGTTGCATAATGTATGCAAACAGCTTTGGCAAGGGCTGCATTTATGGGTTCACACCATTTATATTTCATGGGCGACATTCTTACACTTTTTATTTTCCACTATTAACAAAAAGAGATTAGAGCACTTAAGCAGAAAATCAGAGAGCGGAATGAATGCATTTTAATAACACCAAGTGCAGGTTCTAAATGGGGAAACGGGGAGGAAATGGGCTTCGGGATTTATCTGACCTTTAAAAAAATATCTACAGCCTTGAAATTGGCAATCGATCATTGTCTGGGAGGCTCGGTTGGGAGGCATACGGAACTCCTGCCAACTGGAATGGTGGGCTAGGGAAACTTTGCTTGATCTTAGAAGATAGAATAAGGGAGTTGGAGGGGACCCAGAGGTCTTCTAGTCCAACCCTTTGCTCAAGCGTGAAATTTTACCATTCCAGACAAGCTTAAAAGCCTCCAGTGACGGAGCATCTGCAGTTTCGCTCCACGATTAATTGTTCTCATTAACAGGAAATTCCTCCTTAGTTGCAGGTTGAATCTCTCCTTGATCATTTTCCATCCGTTGCTTCTCTTCCTGCCCTCAGGTGCTTTGGAGAATAGGGTGACTCCCTCCTCTCTGGGGCAGCCCCTCCAATATTGGAAGATGCTCTCCTGTCTCCCCTGGTCCTTCTCTTCCCTAGACTAGCCAGGCCCAGTTCCTGCAAACGTTCTTCGTTTCCTGCAACCGTTCTTAGTTTCCTGCAACCGTTCTTAGTTTCCTGCAACCGTTCTTAGTTTCCTGCAACCGTTCTTAGTTTCCTGCAACCGTTCTTAGTTTCCTGCAACCGTTCTTAGTTTCCTGCAACCGTTCTTAGTTTCCTGCAACCGTTCTTCGTATGTTTTAGCCTCCAGTCCTCTAATCATCCTGGTTGCTCTTCTCTGCACTTTTTCTAGAGTCTCAACATCTTTTTTAAAGTATGGGGACCAAAACCTGGATGCAGGATTCTAGGTGTGGCCTTACTAAGGCTTTATAAAAGGGTACCAATATTTCACATGACCTTGATTCTTCCCTCTGTTAATGTTCCAGGCAGATCTGCAATCTTCTCACTCACCCCCCTCCTCCCCTCCCCAAAAAAGCCTGGGGTATTTGAAGGAAGAGCTTTGTATCCCCAATCCAGAGCTTCCCAGTTGTGGTGGGTTTAACACCCAACATCTTTAGCCAACGCTACCGGGATGAAGAGCAGCGGAATCCAACCTTGGCTGGTTGAAGACTTCTGGCTTTCAGCTCCCAGAATTCCTCTGGCAGCCGTGCCTGTTTTATTTTTCCTCCCACCCCCTAGAGTGGACCGATTGCAGCGGAAGGGATTACAAGAGAGTAAGCAAGCCCCAATGGGGCCATACATGGGAAAGAGCGCCAGGGAATTCTGGGAGTTGAAGTCCACATTCCTTTGCGCTCCAGCTGGCTCGGGATAAAAGGAGCCAAGGCCATTCGCCCTCCGCACCAGTCAATCTGGGCTTTTAATTTCATCCCTGCTCTTTCTGAGGAATTGCCGGTTGGCCCGGAGCCCTTGGAAGAGCGGAGGGGAGGCCGAGGCGCCTGTCTCCTCTCGGGGCCGAGCTGCTCACGGCCGGGTTTGGCGGCAGGCGGGCGTGCAAAGCGTGGTGGGGAAGGCAGGGTCCCCCGCTGGGAGATTTATCTCGCGGAAGGGCAGAGCTCGGCAAACGCCTCCCAGGCGGCTCCGGGGGCCCTTTGGCAACGGAACGCAAAGCAGAGCCTGGTTTAAGAAGCAGCCGCGTCCAGCGAGTGTTCGCTTCGCAGCCCCTCCGTTCGGTTGCAAGGATGTCTCCAAATCTCTTCTTCAGACTCTGAGAGGGACGCACAGATTTCCCATTTCTCTTCATGTTTCTTCATTCCCCGTCTGCCCAAATTCCAGGGAGCCTCTAGAAATAGCCACCCCCCAGAGGAACCGCTTTATCTGGCTAGAGGAAAGACGCGAAGAATAAGAAAGCGTTAAAGGGGGGGGGAAAGATTAAGAAATCAGGAAACAATCATAAAACCGCATAATTAATAAGAGGGAAGGAAATGTAGGATAGATTGTATATCGAATAGTACAGAATAATAGTTATAAGAGGAACATATGTACATAGAATGATATAAGATGTATAGAAATAAGTACATTGAAAGAGTAATATGTAGAGAAGAAATATAAGTATAAATTGCCATATTAGTAGATGAAAAATGTATAAAAATAGAGATAGATAGATAGATAGATAGATAGATAGATAGATAGATAGATAGATAGATGATAGATGATAGGATAGACAGACAGAATAAATAGATAGACAGGCAGAATAGATAGATAGATAGATAGATAGATAGATAGATAGATAGATAGATAGATAGAGATAGATAGATAGATAGATAGATAGATAGATAGAATAGATAGACAGACAGACAGACAGATAGATGATAGATGATAGGATAGACAGACAGAATAAATAGATAGATAGACAGGCAGAATAGATAGATAGATAGATAGATAGATAGATAGATAGATAGATAGATAGAGATAGATAGATAGATAGATAGATAGAATAGATAGACAGACAGACAGACAGACAGACAGATAGATGATAGATGATAGATGATAGGATAGACAGACAGAATAAATAGATAGATAGGCAGAATAGATAGATAGATAGATAGATAGATAGATAGATAGATAGATAGATAGATAGATAGATAGATAGAATAGATAGACAGACAGATAGATAGATGATAGATGATAGGATAGACAGACAGAGTAGATAGATAGATAGATAGATAGATAGATGATAGATAGATAGATAGATAGATAGATAGATAGATAGATAGATAGATAGATAGATAGATAGATAGATAGATAGATATAAAGGTATAATTGTACAGATAAAAAGAGTATAATGGAGGCGTACCAAAGTGGAAATGTTGCAAAGATGATATTTGTGTTTAAAAATAGAAAAAAAAACTGTTTAATAAAAACTTTAAAAAAAAGAAATAACAAACCACCAATCCCACTCCCCTCCCCCTTTCCTTCCCTTTTCCCTTCCCTATTTTCCCCACTATTTTCTTTGGTATTTTCTTTGTATGCTACAGGATAAACTAATAAAAACTGTTTAATTTAAAAAAACAGAAATAGCAGAGCAGGATGAAATAGCAAAGCGCAATGAAATCGGATCCCTTTCGGAGGGAGAGGGGGGGAGGGGGAGGCGTTGCGACAGGCGCCTTTAAAAGTTCACTTTCACAAAAGCCGGGATCTGATCAGATTATTTCTTGACACCGCGGGATGAATGGCGCAGGCGGCAATGCTCCATCAACCCTGGCTGGTGGTGAGCAACGCTGATGAGCGAGACGTGGAGCATGGAAGGAGCGGCGGCTGGGAGCGTTTCTGGCAGGAGTTGGCAGGTGGGAAATCTGGGCCACTGCAGATTTTACAGCCACAGGACAGGCGGTGCCAGCATCAGACGGGCATCTGCAGGGCATGTCAGGAAAGTGAAGATAGCAGCCAAATCTTTGCCATTTTGACTTCTCCCTCACCTCCCCCTCTCTCTCCCTTTCTCTCTCTCTCACACACACACACACATACACTCTTTCTCTTTTTATCTTTCCCTTTCTCTCTTTCTTTATCTCTCTCTTACTCTTGTTTTCTTTCTCTCTCACAAACACACTTTCTCTTTCTCTTTCTGTCTTTCCCTCTCTCTTTCTTGGTCTCTCACACACACCCTTTCTCTTTCTCTCTCTTTCTATCCATTTCCTTTCCACTCTTTCTCTCGGTTTCTCTCTAACTCTTTCTCTCTCTCCTCTCTCCTTCTCTCTCACTTTCTTTCTTTCTCTCTCTCTCTCTCTCTCTCCATCTCCTTTTCATTCTTTCTCTTGGTTTCTCTCTTTAACTCTTTCTCTCTTTCTCTGTCTCTCTCCTCTCCTCTCTCACTGTATTTTCTCTCTCTCTCTCTCTCTCTCTCTCTCTATTCATCTCCTTTTCATTTTTTCTCTTTCTCTTGGTTTCTCTCTTTATCTTTTTTTACTCTTTCTCTATTTCTCTCCCTTTCTCTCTCTCTCTCTCTCTCTCGCTCTCTCCCCTTCTCTCTCTTTCTCTCTCATTTTACTTCTCTCTCTTTCTTCTGCGAAATGGCTGAGATAACAACCAGAACAGCACCGCACAGAGCAGAATAACAGAGTCGGAAGGGACCTTGAAGATCTTCTATCCAACCCTCTGCTCAAACACGAGACCCCCGTAGCGTTCCAGAGAAGTGGCTGTCCAATCTCTTCTTGAAAACCTCCAGGGTTGGAGCCCCCACAACTCCCGAAGGAAGCCATTGCGCTGGTTGATTGTCCTGATTGACAGGAAACTCCTTTTCCTATTTCCAGTCTGGGTCTCTTTCGTAATTTTCCAATGATTCTTTCTTGTCTGACCCTCTGGGGGTTGGGAAAATAGGTTGAGACATCCACACACAAACCCTTCTTAGTGGCAGCCCCTCAAATATTGGAAGGTTGGTATCCAGAGACTGAGCTCATTCGGTCACCAGATTACCTATCCTGAAGCCAGCCAGCTCACCTGTAGAGTGACCCCCTTATTTTTAAGTGCCCCCCATCCGCTCACAGCAGATTCTTCCCTCCCTCCCAGTATCAGCCCCTACCTGAATCCCACCCAAGCCCCCCCCCCCGTTTCCCTGCTTGCTTGTGCTTCTGTGCCATGTGACCCCCCATTGAAGTCTGATCTTGGTCTGCATCTCGGCTAAAGGACCCACCTGCCAGCGAGGCCTCCTCCGTCTGACAGCAGGAAAAAGGCGGCGGCAATTATCTGCCGCTATTTCATTTTAGTCAAGTGTCCCATTATAATTTGCATTTCACCTTTTAATTGCGGTTTGCCGGAGGACGCAGGCGCCGGCTGCCTCCCGCTTGCCGCCTGTAAAATATGCCCAGGTTATAAAAGGCAGACGAACGTCTTGGAGAGGGACGGAGGAGGAGGAGGGATGCTTTCAGGGCAAGATTTGATTGATGGGCAGAGAAGCTAGCCTGGCTTCTGCATCCAGGCCTCTTCTCCATCTGGGGTTGGGAGAACCCCTCCTCCTGGGCTGGGGAAGGGTCTGTCTCAAGGGGAGGGGACGGAAACATTAGCCAGGGGTGCGTGAGGGATGGGTCTTTGATGCCAGGTGATGGCCGGGTGGCTAGCTCAGCTCAGACTGAGGCTGCCCTTCGAGGAATGAATGAATTAGATTTTATTTGGCTGCCCAGTTCATGCAGGTGACGCCGGATGGCTGAGAATATATGAGAAATAGTAAACTGCGTAGTCAAGACAGAGGAATCCCATAGCAGAGATTGCACAACGGCAATCAGAGCAGCCAGAAAATGGGAGAGAATAACAGATTTTGGAAGGGACCTTGGAGGTCTTCTAGTCCAACCCGCTGCCTAGGCAGGAGACCCGATACCATTCCAGACAAATGGCTATCCAACATCTTCTGAAAGACAGTGTTGGGGCATTCACAACTTCTGGAGGCAACTTCTGTTCCACTGATTAATTGTTCTCACTGTCAGGAAGTTCCTCCTCACTTCTAAGTTGCTTCTCTCCTTGATTAGTTTCCACCCATTGCTTCTTGTTCTACCTTCAGGTGCCTTGGAGAATAGCTTGACTCCCTCTTCTTTGGGGAAACCCCTGAGATATTGGAAGGCTGCTATCATGTCTCCCCTGGTCCTTCTTTTCATTAAACTAGACCTACCCAGTTCCTGCAATCGTTCTTCAAGTGTTTTATCCTCCAGCCCCCTTGAGATCCCATTGCTTCTCCTTAGCACATGGAGCATTTGCCACAGGCTCACTTTTCTAGGTGCAAAGCTTTGATCTAACCATTGGGGATGCCCTCTTGATTTCTTTAACCATGCGCTGATGGCACTCCTAACCAAGGAAGTGAAAATTCCTTAGATCTCATGTCAGGGTGCCAAGTAACAGGCCCAGAGCAAACAGAACTCCGAGGCAGGTAGATTCCTCGAAGGACAGTTTTATTTGGAGATAAATCTTACTGGCACAGGCTGGTGAAAACCCACTCTAAAGGTTCCCACCGTTTCCCACTAATGAAAAGTGGAAGTTTTTTCCTCCGTTCCCAAACATTCAGCCCCATGGACCAATCAAGGTGCTGTCTGGTCGCTTGGAAACTTCACTCCTTTTGTATTTGTGACAACAGTTGGGTCCAGAATTTCCATGGCTAAGCAAGGGGATTGTTGAGTGAGACATACCCCATGTTTACGACCTTTTTGGCCACAGTTGTTAAACGAATCGTTGCCATTAAGTGAATCGTGTGGTTGTTATGTGAATCCCGGCTTCCTCCACAGACTTCGCTTGTCAGAAGCCGCTGGGAAGGTCCCCATTGGGGATCCCGGGACTTCAGGATGCTGCGGCTGTCGTAAATGCAAGCCAATGGCCAAACACCGGAATTTTGATGACTTGGGAATGCTGTGGCAATTGTGTGAAGACCAGGTGTAAACAGCTTTTTCCAGGGCTGTTAGAACTTAAAACAGTCACTAAATGAATAGTTGTAAGTTAAGGACGGCCTGTATTTTTCCCCACGACAACAATCTTGTGAGGTGGTTTGTGCGGAGAGACAGGGATGGAATAACAGAATTGGGAGGGACCTCGGTGGTCTTCTAATCCAAAACCACCCAGCCCCCTTTCCTGCTTAAGGAAGAACTTGAACTCCCCGTGTCCTGGTCATTGGCCCAAAGTCACCCAGCCGTCTTTCATGCCTAAGGCGGGACTAGAACTCCCAAGCCTTGTGCTGGAAGATCACTCCATATCCCCAAATGCTGCAAATGCCGTTCTTCCTATGTTTTAGTCTTCAGGCTTTTAATCCTCTGAGTTGCTCTTCTCTGCCTTCTTCCCAGAGTCTCAATTTCCTTCCTGTAATGTGGTGACCAAACCTGGGCGCAGAATTCCAGGTGGGGCCTTTATACAGTGGCACAGAAACCTCACCTGGTTTGGATTCTATGCCTCTGTTTCTACAACCAAGGTTTTGCATTGGCTGAGACTGCACACGGCTGGGTCACGTTTCAGGGATCGTCCACTTGGACTCCAAGGTCCCTTTCACAGTTCCTGGTTCTGATCCGGGGTCTTGCTTGATCTGTCCTTGTCCCCCCTTTGGTTTTTCCTTCCTAGGTGCAAAAACCTGGTTTGCCTCCACGTTAAATTTCATGTTGTCAGATGGGGCCCCTTGTTCAAGTCTCTTGAGATTCTTCTTGGCGCTTTGGCAAGCCTGCGAAATGCTAGCTTGTGCCAGGAGATAGAATAGAATAACACAGTTGGAAGGGACCTTGGAGGTCTTCTAGTCCAACCCCCTGCTTAGGCAGGAAACCCTATATCATTCCAGACAAATGCCTTATCCAATCTCTTCTTAAAAACCTCCAGTGTTGGAGCATTCACAACTTCTGTTCCACTGATTAATTGTTCTAACTGTCAGGAAATTTCTCCTAAGTTGTTTCTCTCCTTGATTAGTTTCCACCCATTATTTCTTATTCTGTCCTCAGATGCTTTGGAGAATAGCTTGACCCCCAAATCTTCTTTATGGCAACCCCTGAGATATTGGAAGACTGCTATCATGTCTCCCCTAGTCCTTCTTTTCATTAAACTAGACAAACCCAGTTCCTGGAATAATTTTTCATATGTTTTAGTCTCCAGTCCCCAAATCCTCTTTGTTGCTCTTCTCTGCACTCTTTCTAGAGTCTCCACATCTTTTTTATAATGTGGTGACCAAAACTGAATGCAGTACTCCAAGTGTGGCCCTAACAAGGCTTCGTAAAGCAATATTAACCCTTCACGTGTTAATGCCCCTCCCCTTCTATGTTAAAGGATAAAGATTTTTTTCTTAGTTAATCTTTTTTTTTATTTTTTTTTTTATTTTATCAATTTCATATATACATTCACAATTATATGATCTCATAACTGTTATTAATAATATGTATTTATAACAATTTTTCCCTACTGTTAACAATATACTTGAAGATTGCTTTCTTACCATCCCATAGATCCATCTTATCTTATAACGGTCCTACTTCTTCTTCCCTCCCTCCTTCCCCTTCCCTCCTTTCTTTTCTCCTTCTCTCCTTCCTTTCCCCCTTCCTTTCCTCCTTCCTTCCCCCCTTCCTTCTCTCCTACATTCCCTCCTTCCTTCCCTCCTTCCTTCCCTCCTTTCTTCTTCCTTCCCTCCTTCCTTCCCTCCTTCCTTCCCTCCTTCTCTCCTTCCTTCCCTCCTTCCTTCCCTCCTTGCTTCCCTCCCTCCTTCCCTCCTTCCTACCCCCCCTTTCTTCTCTTTCTTCTTCCCCTTCCTCCCCTTTACCCTTCCCCTCTTCTTCCCATTCCTCCCCTCTTTCCTACTCTTACATTCCCTCCCATTCTTTCTCTGCCTTTCCCTTTCTCCTATTCCTCTCCTTTCTCCTCTCCTTCCTATCTTTCCTTCTACTTCTCCCTCCATCTACTCTAAAGATATATTTTTTAACCGACAGGTTTATATGGAGACCCTGATGGGGGTTTGGTGTCCACCGCTCTGCCTCTTGCCCTGAACTGGCTGGGGGTTAAGAGCCCATGGGTGTAAATGCCTCTGCCAGGGATCTGTGCCACGTGGGGGTCCCTCCCCTCCCCCTGGCAGTGATGGATGAGTGAAGGGAACCATGAAGGCACTCCACATACAGCTCCCCCCCCTCTCCCCACGCGGTGAAGGATTTCCAATGCCAGCTTTAATTTATTTTTAAATGAAATTTGCTATTGATTCTGGATTAAAACAGCGGATCTGAGAGCAGTTACCACTGACAGCGATGCCAAGGAAGCCAGGCGGAGGGAGGTGGCACCTCTCTAAGGCGGGGGGGGGGGGGAACCATCCCTGGAAGGCAAGAGTGCTGATGGTTGAGCCAGTCTCTCCCCCTCCCCAATTAACCCCTCAGAGCCCGCCCTGGGCTGCCCTTTCTCCACCGCCTTTCTTGCCGCAGTTGTTAAGTGAGTCACCGAAGTTATTAATAGGTTCAGTAAGTGAACCTGGCTGGCTCCCCATGGACTTCGCTTGTCTGAAGGTCGCAAAAGGGGATGGTGTGACCGTCGTAAATATGAATCAGTTGATAAGCATCTGGATTTTGACCACGTGATCGCAGGGAGCTGCAAGTAAAGGCAAAAAACTGGTCATGTCACTTTTTCTCAGGGAGGAAGTTGGAAGTTTGAACCTGCCACTAAACGGATGGTCGTAAGTCCAGGATTACCTGGACTTTCCCATTCTCCACCTAGGATCGCCAGAGTCCCACCATGCTCTGCACAGGTGGATGGTCCTGTGTGGAAGTGGCCAGTGGGGCTTCCGGGTGACCGGTGATCTTGGGAGAGTGGGGGGGTCCTTGTGGCCAAAGGCTGCAGATGGGCCTCTTCACTCCTAAGTGGTAAAAATGACCAGAGCAGTGTTTCTCAACCTTGGCGACTTTAAGTCCTGTGGACTTCAACTCCCAGAATCCCCCAGCCAGCTCTCGCTGGCTGGGGGATTCTGGGAGTTGAAGTCCACAGGACTTAAAGTCGCCAAGGTTGAGAAACACTGGACCAGAGCTAAGAGTCCTTGGCTTGGCATCTTCCTTGCTGACCAACCACAGCTGGCCAGAGTTTTTCTCCAGCCTGGATGGGCTTCAGGACTGAACCCTGATGTTGTCATATAACTCCTTGTGTAGGTGTGGGTCACCCATGGCTTAGTGCATAACAGGGCATGCGCAGCCACGCTGAACCACATAGGAAAAAACAAACTCCTAAAGAACATAACATCCTGATAGTACTCCACAACATCCTGATAATTCATAACATAACATCCTGATAGTTCGCTCTAGATGTGCCTTACCCAACGACGCCCAGGATTTGACCATATATAGACAGAACTTCCCTGAGCAGTAGATTAGCAATTGTAGTTTGACAGGCTGTCTTAAATCACATGCTGATTGCTCCTCCTGCCTTTGTCCTATCTCAATAAAAGGGGCTCCCAGACCCCCAATCTGGGTCGCTCCATCCCGAGAAAGCTCGTGTCCGTGTCTTTTCTCCACATTGGCCTCATGGACGAACCACGGGAACATCGCACCCTGACATTTTGGGGTGCAGAGACAGCTGATTGACAGCAACCCCAGCACTCGGACTGGCCTTCTCCAGGTGGAGCTCCACGTCAAGCTATCTGGGCCACTATCCAGTTACTCCTACCAATTCTACATTCACAGCCCAATTTATGCCAGGCCAAAATTCTGCGTGAGCCAGATGGATGACCTCTCTCCACCCTCTCTGCCAGGTTTTCTCGGGGAGGTGGGGGGGCGGCAGTGCAAGGCCACAGGGTCTTCCACCAACCCCGGCAGGGTGAGAGAGAGAGAGATCATCCATCTGGCTTGGGCAGAATTTTGGCCTGGCATAAAGTGGGCTACGAATATCAGCTGCTGGAGAAAAACGTGGAGGCACATTTTGCCAGAAGCAACTCTCTTAGCTGCAGGGAAGGTTCCCCTCCACCCGTGGGCCATTCCCACGCCACGGGGACGCTCCTTTCCTACCAAGCTCCCTCCGGACGATCTTGGCTTAGACCTTGAGGGGCTTCAGGAGAAGTCAAACCGGGCGCGGGGTGGGGGGTGGGGGACGGGGGTGCTCGGCTCGGCCTGTCCCGCGTTCCTAAGAGAGCTGCTGAGTTCAGTCACGCGTCTGGCAGCCGCCGTGGGAACGCAGCCGGCCCGATACGGGCGGGCGGGCGTTGGGAGCGAGCGAGCGGGCTCCGGTCGCTGTCCGCGGTCGAGGTGCTGAACTGGCCAGTCCGTCCCGGGTGGCAAGGGCGACCGCGGAGGCGCTTCGCTTAACGGCTGCCCGGGCGCAGTCGGGGGTGGCGCGCAACTCAGCCAGGCTCGTGTCCGGGCGCGCGCCCAGCAAAGGACCCCCAGACTCAAAGCGGCGCCCGCGGGCGCCAGCAAAACAGCGGCCAGGGAAGCTGGGCTCTTGCCTGACCCTCCCCCCCAACCCCCACCCCGCGGGAGGGACTGACACGGTCTCCACGCGGAGAAAAAGGAGGGCAGCCCCCCACTCCCCTTGCTGGAAAGGGGAGAGACGGATTCAGCCACCTCTCTCCGCAGGCTGGGAAACCCCACTCGCGCCCTCCTTTAAAAAGGGAGGAGGGGGAGGCGCTGCCCGCCTGCTCGATCCAGGGCTTCCCCTCCCTCCGCCCATGGAAGGCAGGCAGCCCCCTCCCCAGCCCCCCCTCCCTAGCCCTCGCCCGCCCTCCGGGGCTTTGCAAAGGTCCCTTCGGAGAAACTTTAGCGATCAATCAAGCTCTGCTCCGAATCCCTCCGCCGGCGCGCAAGAGAGCGGGGGCGCGCGCGCGTGGGAGAGAGGGAGAGAGCGAGAGAGTGACAGCCGCGGCACGACGGCGCCCTCCGCCGTAGGGAAGAGTCCCGCAGTCTCGGGCTGGCGACCGGAGGCGCAGGCGGCAGCGGCGGCGGCGGCGGCGGCGGAGCGGGCTGGGGACGCGGGCGGCAGCTGCTCGGCTCGGCGCCCCCCCGGATGTGAGAGGCAGCCAGGCAGGGGAGCAGGATGGGGGGCGCCTTCGGCCTGACCCTGGCGCTCTGCCACTCGCTGGGGCTTTACCTGCAGCTCGGCGCCGCTTCGCGACCCCCGCAGTGGGAGAACCAGATTTCGGGCAACGGTGAGTGGGGAGCGGGGGGGGGGCTGTGAAAGAAAGGGGTGGGTCTCCCGTCTCCCCCCCAGGGTCGTTCGGCCGGCCGGCTGCCACGCGGGGCCCGGCTCCCCATTCCCAGGGGTACCCCCCCCCTCCGTGCCTGGGCTCCTTGCCAGGGGCCCTCCCAGCCCTGGGGGGTGGCTGGGCGACCGTGATCGGCGTGGCCCGGGTGGGCTCAGCTGTCGGCGGCTCCCCGCGGGCGGGCGGGCGGGCGGGAGCGCCCGGGTGCCGCGGGAGACGGCTTGGCCTGGCGCGCGCCCGGTGCCTCATCGAGGGGTCGTGCCCCGTCGGCTAAGGCAGGCCGCCCGTCCGCTCAGTTGTCCGGCATCTCGGGTCCCAGCTGCAGGCGGAGAAGGAGGCTCCGTCGTGCTGCCCGGGAGGGAGCGGGCCATGTTACCGGGAGGGGGGCGGGGGAGAGAGAAGCGTTCCCCCCCCCTCTCTCGCTTTGTCTTCGGGAGCGGCCGGGGGCTGCTGGGGTCACTTGCAAGGCGCCCCCCCCAGGCGGAGTTTGCGGGGGGTGGGGGAGGACACACCAGGAACGAGGCAGGTGCTGATGGGGGGCGGCAAGCGACCCTCGCCCCTCTGCACTGCCTCGGGGGATCAGCAGCCCAGGCTCCGCTTTTTGCGGGGGGGGGGCGCTGGGTGTCCCCGCCCGATTTTTCGGCAGTCCTCTCCAACTCCCTCCCTCCCTCCCCTCCCCGGGCTTCTGAACAGCTCTTCCCTTCTTTGTGTAAGAATATTAAAGGGGGGGGGGGTCTTTCCCATTTCCCCGGCCTCGCAGGCAAGGCAAGCTCCTTGAATGCCCCGTTTCAGGACCGGGAGCCCTTTTGCCCACCGCCGATCGTCCTCGGCTTCTTTAGAGCAGGTGGCATGGGTCGAAAGGGCTGCTCCAGAGGTGGGCGCCGGTGGGCTTTGCCGACAAAGAGCTCTTGGCGAGGGTCGGTGGGGAGAGCCGCTCTTCAGATCTGCTTCCAAGAAACGGGGGTGGGACTTTGCTTCTGTCCGTGAGAATGTGGGGGTCATTTGTGCCTGGCGTTTCTTCCGAGGCGTCTCTGGGACAGAGCGGCTGGCGGGAAGGGGAAACGGACGAGAAGGGGACGAGGCTGGGCTGAAACGGGGGAGCATAAGCGGCGGGCCGTGTGCTGGGGCGCCCCCTCTTCCTCCCCATCCCTTGGGGCTTCCGCCGGTCTTCGCCCCCTTGGCACGAGAGCCTCCTGGCAGGGAAGGAAGCCGGATTAGCAACCGGTGGGTCGCTTAGCCCCCCCCCGCTCCGCCCCCCGAGACTCCAGAAGCTTCCGAGGCCGGGAGAGCGAGGGGGCAGAGCGCCCAACCTCCGCCTCTGTACACTCGCGTTTCTCTCCGGCGGCGGCGGCGGCGTGGCAGCTCCGGCGGGGAAGATGCTCGCATCTTTCTCTTCCCCTGCAGGCCGCGGCGGCCTCCTGGATGCGCCAACTTTTCGGGGGATCCTCCGGGACCCTCGCAGGCTTCCCGTCCTCGGAGGAGGTCGACCCGGAGACCCCCTTTCTCGGGGGCTGTTTAGAGAGGAGGGGGAGTTGGGCTCGGACAGGGGGCACACCGAGGAGCGCCGAGACGTTGCGACGCCTTCCTCTCGCGGCGCTCCTGCAGCCTCCGGCTCAATCGCAGTGGCCCCCTTGATCCGCGAGGCCACGCAGGGTGTGGAGCGCCTGGGCTGTTTATCCGGAGCTTTATTTGCTTTATTTACTCGCTTCCTAGGAAGGGAAAGGCCGATGTGATGGAAGAGGCCCCGGCGGGCGTTGAAATGACGGGGGCTTGGTGGTCCTTTGGGTCTTTGATGGAGGGAGGAGGGTGTGAGGAAAGGAGAATCTCGGAGGAGGGATGGAACCTGGCTGTGGTTCTAAGTGATGGCTGCCTTTGGCCTAACTCTAGCCCTGATGAAGTCACCTCGTTTGGTAAGGAGATGTCTCTAAGAAAACCACCAAACTCTGAAAGCACCAAAAAGCGCACCACCTTCCTCCTCTTCCTCTTCCTCCTCCTCTTCCTCCTCCTCCTCCTCCTCCTCCTCCTCTTCCTTCCCTCTGCAAACTTCAGTTCCTTCCACCACTGATGATGTTCCCTAGTTAGGTCATGAAATGTCTGCAAGAAAACAGCCAAGCTCAGAGAGCACCAAGGAGACTCCCCAGTTCAACCCTGAGCTACAGATATTCAACCCTTCTTCTCCTTCTGCTTTCCTTCCTGCTCCTCCTCCTCCTCTCTACAAACCCCCCACCCTTCCAGCACTGATGATGTTCTCTAGTTGGCTCATGAAACATCTGCAAGAAAACCACCAAGCTCAGAGATCACCGAGGACCCCACAGCCTTCCTTCCTTCCTTCCTTCCTTCCTTCCTTCCTTCCTTCCTTCCTTCCTTCCTTCCTTCCTTGATGATGTTCCCTAGTTGGGCCATGAAACATCTGCAAGAAAACCACACAGCTCAGAGAGCACCAAGGACCCCCCCAGTTCAACCCTGAGCTACAGATATCCTCTTCTGTCCGTATCTTGGTTGGTGGAGAGGGAAGGTCTCTGCCAGAGGCTGAAGCAATCTGGCTTCTTCTGACCATGCCTCAGCTTGGAGGGGAGAAGAGCCCCAGATATTCTGGGTAGGGCAACATTAAATCCTGGATGGATTCACTGGGCAGTTCTGTTCACACAGGATGTTGTTCCCAAACAAACCTTTTCTGACAGGGGGAGCCAGTCTCGATCTCGCAGCCTGCGGAAAGGAGGGAGGCAGGTTGGACTGTCGACGACGTTAGCAGGCGAAATTCGCTTGTGTGGACTCAATTTTTTTGGGCCCAGCAGGGTCAGGGACAATGCAGCAGGGCAAGGAATCCCTGCTCGGGCTGTCAGGGCCTGAGTTCAAGAGATGCCAAGGAGAAAGTGCCAAGGGCGGGCAGGGGAAGAGGCAAAAGGGCTGAGGGAAAACAGCCTTAAAAAAAGGAACAGATCCAGCTCAGGAGCCAAGCTGCATTCTAAGATAGGAAGGAGGCATCTCTTCCAAGGCTGGAGAGGTTGACCAAGAAACACTTCAGGGGTGTCAGTGAACAAATTATGTCAACCCCCCCCCTGCCCCCTTTAACAGTTTATTGATATATTTTCAATTAACATAGATTTGTGAACAGCGTATTGTCTGGGTCAATTTGCTTACATAATATTCTATAATATGATAATATATATATATATTCACATAATATTTTTTATTTCCATTTCATTCTATACAATCACATGTTTACTGTGCATAACCGGAGCATGTAACATTGAGTAATAAACACGGCCTTCACTTATATAGAAAATGCCCCCTACAATACAAACCCAATATACCACCTTGGCCCACCATACACCCTCTTTCATCCCCCTCCAACTTTCATTCTTCCTTCTTACATACCCCTCTACTACCTACTTCCCCTAATATGATAATATATTAAACATAAGGCACACACGATAGTATTTTTTCCAATTTCCGATTTCTCAATTCTGTCTATTCCTAAATGCCTTTCTGAAGGGGGGCGGATATATCAGGGCCATTTGTCTCTGCAGTGGCTTCTTGTTTCCGGAGTCCCCTCTGCTGGTTCTTTGTTCGGCCCTGGGAAGGGGAGGGCCAGGGAAGGGCCAGGCATTGTGGGTGGGTGGGGGGGACCCATGATGGTTTAACTCTCGTGGGTGTGAAATACGTCGTGATTTGCAAAGCCCCTCGTTTCCAGCAACGGGTGACACTGGATGGGGGCTTATTTATAAGGAGGGTCTTTTGGGGGGCGGAAGGAAAGCTGGAAGTGGGGCAGTTCGTTCCCAGAAAGGGCTCGCAGAAAACAAGATGCTGGGCTGAGCTGAGAGGCCATATTTCCTAACCCTCAGTGACACTTAAAAGGGCAGAAAGAAGCACAATTGTAAAGGTGACCTCCAGCCCTCCCCTGGTACACACACACACACACACACACACACACACACACACACACACACACACACTGAAGTCTACAACCTCCTATGGCAGTGTTTCTCAACCTTGGCAACTTGAAGATGTCTGGACTTCAACTCCCAGAATTCCCCAGCCAGCATTCGCTGGCTGGGGAATTCTGGGAGTTAAAGTCCAGACATCTTCAAGTTGCCAAGGTTGAGAAACACTGCCCTATGGCAATGATAGCGAAGCTATGGCACACAGCACCTTCTCAGCTGCCCCAGCTCAGCTCTGCCGCACATGCGCAGACACCTCCAACCATCCAGCTGGTCTTCGGATCTCTGCCGTGCATGCGTGGAGGGGGGGTGTAGGTGGTGGAGCATATGCGGAAGGTGGTGCACATGTGAGCCGTGTGCATGCAGGGTGCACGCATGTACGGAGCAGGACACATACTCGGCCTTGCATGCAATTGCATTTGGGGGCTCGGTGCTATCTCTGTCCTGCGGGGTGAAGCCTTGAAATCAAGGCACCTCAGCTATGGGTGGTTTGCAAGGAGGAGCAGAATGGGCTGCATTGCTCAGTTTCCCTACTAGGAGAGCCACAAAATGCCCCTCCCTTGATCCCTACTCTGGAGTAGAACTAGAGTTATGTCAGGCTTTGGAGACCAAAGTGTTCAGGCGCCCACCCCACCCCTTAGATGCAGCCCCCTCCATTGCCAAGCAGCGATTCCAAGCTCTCTCCCTTCGGCTCTCCCTTGAAGTGGGGAGGCTGGAGCCCCACACCAGGGCAATGAGAGTGGAGGAAGGGGGTTCTGCGGCCTATGGAGGCATGGGGGGGGGGGTGGAGCAGCTGCTCTCTCTTCTTTCCCCAGGGAGAGGCCCTCCCCCACACAGGGGAGGATCCCGTGGTTTTGCAAGCCTCCAAGGACGCTGCAAGGTTCTCTCTGAAGAAAGGACCAGCACCAGCCTTTAGACTTATATGCCGCTTTTCACAGGGCTTCCCAGCCCTCTCGGAGCACTTTACGGAGTCAGTCTCTGCCCCCCCCCCCCGACAAGACGGGTGATTCAGGCGGTTGGCATGACGCAGTTCCAGCGGCTTCACAAAGGGAACGCTGGAGGATATCTATTTCATATCTATTTCTATCACCTACAATTTCTGTCATCTACAATGTTGGGTCGGCATTGTGGTTCTGCTCCGAGCGCCAGTTGGGGGACAGGCAGGCACCTTCTGCAACACCCTGCTGGCCAAAAAGGGCTGTGGGGGGCATGCATGCCTCCCCCGTGCCCCGTTTTCAGCCTGGATGGCCCTCCTGCAGCCCTTTGCCAGCCAAAACGGGGCACCCAGCCTCCCTTGCGCCCCATTTTGGCTGTCAGAGGCCCTGCGGGCTGGTCCTTTGCTACTTCCAGGCTGGGCCCACAGACCAGATTTAAGCACCCCACAGTCCGGATCCAACCTGTGGGTCTTAATTTGACACCCTGATTTATATGTATCTATTTATTTATAGATTTACATGGCCATCCACTCACTTTCAGTAACTGTAGGCAGAAACAGAAAATCTATCTATCTATCATCTATCTATCTATCTATCTATCTATCTATCTATCTATCTATCTATCTAATCTCTATGTTATTCATAGGAGGGGGATAAGGCGAAGGAGGAGGAGGGAAGGAAGAGGAGATGATGGAGAAGGAGAAGGAAAAAGAAAAGGAGGAGAAGTGGAGAAGAAGAAGGAGAAGGAGGAGAAGGAAAAGGAGGAGGGGAGGAGGAGGAGGAGGGGAGGAAGAGGAGGAGGGAAGGGAGATGGAGATGGAGAAGGAGGAAAAGGAGGAGAGGAGGAGAGGAGGAGAGGAGGAGAGGATGAGGAAGAAGAGGAGAAGGAGGAGGGGAGGAAGAGGAGATGGAGAAGGAGAAGGAAAAAAAGGGGGAGAGGAGGAGGAGAAGAAGGAGATGGAAGAGAAGGAAAAAGAGAGGAGAAGGAGGTGAGGAAGAGGGAAGGGAGATGGAGATGGAGGAGGAGGAAAAGGAGGAGAAGGAGGAGGGGAGGAAGAGGAAATGGAGAAGGAGGAGGAGAAGCAGAAACAGAGACTCTAGATGGCTTAAAAATAAATCTCTCTCTCTATTACTGCATACAGTATACAATCTCTATCTATGGATCCGTATCTCCCCTGCGTACCGTCCATCTGCCTGGACCCTCCCTCTGTCCATCCATCCATCCATTTGGAAAGAAGTCAGAAGAAGGAAAGGGGGCAGCAGCTGAAATGAAATCCAGGGATGGAAGTTCAGGGATTTCGCCTCTTCTCTGCTCCAGAAAAACCTTCTTGGTGTTTTCATTGCACAGAAAGCAAATGAGCAGGGAAATTTCCAACCCAAAGGAAAAGCCAACTTTCAATGGGGATTTAAATAGGAAAAAAAAAAACATCTCTTTTCTCCCACTCTGAGATCTCTTCCATTTAGGATGTCAATCACCCAGTCAATAACTCAGCTGCTCTCTCCCCTCCCTCCAGCCCCCCCTCCCTGAAAAACCCTGCGCACTTGACTTCCAAAGAGCCGGCCGGCTGAAGGGTTATGTAAAACAGCCGTTCCTCCTTTATTAAATGCCGCAGAGAATATCCGAGGTTGCATCTTCAGACTGTCGAGCAGGATCTTGGTGGGCAAAGGTGGCGAGGGAAGCCAGAGACCCCTCCCCTCTTCTTCTTCTTCACCTATAAGAGCCAAGGTGGCGCAGTGGTTAAATGCAGCACTGCAGGCTACTGCTAGATCAGCAGGTCAGCGGTTCAAATCTCACCGGCTCAGGGTTGACTCAGCCTTCCATCCTTCCGAGGTGGGTAAAATGAGGACCCGGATTGTTGTTGGGGGCGATATGCTGACTCTCTGTAAACCGCTTAGAGAGGGCTGAAAGCCCTATGAAGCGGTATATAAGTCTACTGCTATTGCTATTCTTCGGAGGTCCTCTAGGCCTCCAGATCGCTGGACTTGGGTGCGAATCACGCCTCAACCAACAGCCCAATTTCCAGCAGGTGGGTTTTACTGTGTGAAATACCACTTCTCCTCCTCCTCCTCCTGTCTCCATCTTCCTTCCTTCTCCATTTCCTTCTTCTCCTTCACCTGTCTCCCATCTTCCTTCCTTCTCCTTCTACATAACTCTTCTCCTCCTCCTCTTCCTTTTCCTCCCCTCCTCTTCTTCCTCCTCTTCCTCCCCTTCCCCCTCTTTCTCCTTCCACTTTTCCCCCCAAGTGAAGATCTTCAACCATCCTTTCTCACACTGCAGGCTTCTTGTAAAGGCCAGCCTGGCCCCAACCTCCCTGGTTACTCCTCAGAGAGACTCTTCCTGTCCAAGGAGGTTCTGATTAGAGAATTCAGATGAAGCCCCCCCCCCCCCAAAAAAAAAGAAGGGACCTGGTTGATCAGCCGCCTCAGTTGGATTTTTCATGGATGCTCCTCCTGTTAATCCTACATTTAGCTGATGAAAGAAACGAAGTTTGTCAAGTCTAGTGAAGAGAAGGACCAGGGATGGCATGATAGCATCTTCCAATATTTGAGGGGCTGCCACAAAGAAGAGGGGGGGTCTGCCTATTCTCCAAAGCCTCTGAAGGCAGGACAAGGATCAGCAGATGGAAACTAATCAAGAAGAGAAGCAACTTAGAACTGAGGAGAAATTTCCTGACAGTTAAGAACAATGAATCAGTGGAACAGAAGTTTCCTCCAGAAGTTGTGAATGCCCCAACACTGGAAGTCTTTAAGAAGAGGTTGGATAGCCATTGGTCTGAAATAGTTTAGGGTTTCCTGCCTGAGCAGGGGGTGGACTAGAAGACCTCCAAGGTCCCTTCCAACTCAGGTGTTCCATTCTATTCAATTTGCTGGCACCTAATTGGACACTTCTTGGCGAGGGTGGGGGTGGGCAGGGGAGAAGGGGGGCGTGGGAAAGTGAACCAAATCCTTTGGGTGGGAATCCAGATCCAGCTTCACGTCTTCTGTAACTCCTTGGCTTTAGGACAGTCTACCGTTGGCCAACTGTGATGGACCTCAGCGCCTCTCTTCTCTAACTGACCAAGCAGGGACAGCTGTCACGGGATGAAGGAACGGAGCCAATTCCTTTCACCGTTCGGCATCTATATTGGCAGGGGGACGGAGTGGAGTCCCAGAGCAGTTTTCTTCATTCCAAGCCATCGCTTGGCGTGTGGACCTAAAGGATGTGAATAGGGCCACGGACATAATAATGTCCTCCATTCAGTTGTGTCCGACTCTTGGTGCTTCTCTGGGCCAGGTGGTCTGGGCGTGGCTAGTCTAGTGAAGATGTTTGATGTTTAATGAATTTATAGGCTGCCCAATCCCGGAGGACTCCGGACGGCTTACAACAATACATTTAAAAAAAGAAAATTTAAAAACACAGAAACACAGGTTTAAAAAGCCACAACATACACCCAGTCTAATCGGGGCTGGAACTCAATCATGAGTTCAACAGCCCGGGGCCTGCCGGAATAGCCAGGTCTTAAGAGCCTTTCGGAAGGCTATGAGAGTGGGTAGGGTCCGGATCTCTGGGGGCAGTTTATTCCATAGGGTCGGAGCAGCTACAGAGAAGGCCCTCCCTCGGGTAGTTGCCAGCCAACATTGTCTGGTTGACGGCACCTGGAGAAGGCCCTCCCTGTGCCATCTTATTGGCCGTTGGGAAATATGTGGCAGAAGATGGTCTCGCAGATATCCGGGTCCTAGGCCAGCAGGGGCTGCCCCAGAGAGGAGGGGGTCCAGCTATTCTCCAAAGCACCTGAAGGCCAGAGAAGGATGAATGGATGGAAACTGACCAAGGAGAGATTCAACCTAGAAATAAGGAGGAATTTCCTAACAGTGAGAACCATCAACCCATGGAAGTTGCCTTCGGAAGTTGTGGGAACTTAATCCCTGGAGGCTTTGAAGAAGAGATTGGACTGCCATTGGTCAGGAATGGTGTAGGGTCTCCTGCTTCAGCAGTGGGTTGGACTAGATGACCTCCAAGGTCCCTTCCAATTCTGATCACCTGTATCTGGAAGTCCCTCCACATCCTCCAATCTTGGACAATTGCTTCGAGTCCTTCTCTGCTCTGGCCGGTCTCAGCTTTGATGGTGTCCAACCTCCGTGTTCCTTGGTGTCCTGGATTCCTTTGGCCCCAAACTCTTCCCGACATCAATGCTTCTCCCAGGGAATTTCCCTGCACGACACGAGCAAAGTATGCGAGACGCAGTTCGTGGTTTTGCCTTCCAGGAGCAGATTCGGTCTTATGCACTGCAGAGTCTTGGTGTGTTTTTACAAACGGTGCATCCAATGAAGTCCTGCATCCCACCTCAACCCCCCACCCCCGGTTGGATGTCTTTCCTCCAGCAGTCCGCTTTGGGCTACAACCGCAAGGCCTCTGTGTGAGTGTGTGTGTGTGTGCACGCATTGTATTTTGTGTGTGTGTTTGTGGAGATGCTTCTCCATCTCAAGAGCTGCTACGGTTTCCGCAACATCTCAGCATTTGTGCGCACAGGAGGACTGGAGTGTGTGTCTGCGCGTTGCAAGACAAGACCTGGAGAATTTGGGGAGGGGGATTCCTCCCCCCTTTCTCTCCCTATTCCTGCTTTCGCTGGGAACAGCTTGCCTTCCTCTTCCAGAGCAGCCAGGAGTAATTATGGCTTCCCTCGGTGGAGGAGATCTATTCTTAGCCTTTCAAAGGCACATCGGAGCTGCCAACTTCTCGCCTTCCCAAAGACGCCTCTGCTGTCTTCCCACAGCCAGGGAGGGAGGCGGGTTCCAATGGTGCACCTTAGCCCAGAAAAGGAGCCCCTTTTACAAAACGGCCTGTTACACACACACACACACAACACACACATACAACACACACACACACCCTCCCTCCCCTGTTTTTATGTACCAGCACAGGAGGCTGTGTGTTCAGTTTGGGGGGGGGGGGCAAAATAAAAGAGTTGGAAGGCACCTGGGAGGCCGCAACCCCCTTATTGGCAGCATCGATCATGCCGTTTGCTGTATTTTTAAACAGACGAACGTATTCCTATTTTTAAGAGACTGCAGCATTTTAGATTTATAAATCCAGGTGGGATTGTGATGGTTCATGGTGGGCACTTCTAAAGCTCGGCCATCTCTCCCTCCCTCCTTCCCTGTCCCTTCCCTCCCTCCCTTTTCTCTCGTTCTCTTTTCTC
>NW_022473779.1:2500-33997 GCF_009769535.1 Thamnophis elegans | reverse complement strand
AGGGAGGCAAAAAGGGAAGTTTCAATTACTTTGTGAAGCGAGGTAGAAAAATTAAGACCTAAGCAAACTTTATTAGCTATGACAAGGGGGGGGAAATGGTTACGCTTCACTTCCCCCCCCCAGAACAGAGAAACTTCAAGCTTCCTCCAGAGACCCTGAACACAAGAAAAGGCACTTCAATCAAGGGGCATTAGCCCATTTGTTTGACCATAAAATAAATAAAATAAAAATCAGCCAAATTAACATTTAAATGACATCGCACCTGGAGATTCCTTAGCAAATAAGAGACTCAAGGCCTCCCTTTTGTTTACAGCTGGGGGAGAAAAGGAGAAAAGAATTAAAACAAGGGGGACCTACAAATAGCCACTTATCCAAGGACGCCAAGAAAGCAAAGTATAAAACTTAAATTTTCGTAAGCCACACCGGTTATCTTGCTGCCTGTTTCATAAGCATCCGTGTGGATTTTTTAAAAGATAATTCCAGCTTAATGAATTATTTGGACCCGCCTGGGATGGCTTGCAAAGTGTGTGTATATCTTGGTGTGTGGCACAGACACAACCAACCTTCTTCAACAAAACCAGCTTTAAACCAAGGCTCAGGGTAACGAAGTACGGTTAGTCCTTCATTCCGTTTAGTGGCCATTCAAAGTTACAACGGTCCCTGTGCTCACAACTGTTGGATGACGCCCTCTGGTCAAGGGATCCAAATCTGGGCACTCGGCTTAAAAAGTAGGCACTTACCATGGTTACAATACCCCCAGGTTCCCGCGGTCGACGTCGTGACCTTCCCAGCCGGGTACTAGCAAGCAAAGTCACTGGGGGGAAAGCCAGACCTGCTTAGCGACCATGGGATTCATTTAAGGACCGCGGTGATTATCTGAACCACCTTGGCCCAAAAAAAGAACACAAAATTGGGCACAACTTTCTTCACCACCACCACCACCTCGCTTAGCAACAGAAATTCTGGCCCGTCCAGCTTAAAAGTTAAGAGCCACTGGTTTAGGAGCCGGGCAGCCAAGTGGGCTGAGGAATTCTGGGAGTTGAAGTCCACCCACTTTAAAAGTTGCCACGGTTGCAAGACCCTGTCCTGGATAATCTTAAGTCAGCCTTGAACTGAAATGGCTTCCCGCGTTTCAGTTCCAACTGGGCAATAGCTGTCTCACCAACCCACGCCTCCGACATATCTCCCACTCAATTCTGTGAGACTACACAAATTGCTCCCTGTTGTCTCACAAACAACTACATCATTGAACCTCTGTGGGAAGATCTGCCATTTCCCCCACAACTGTTATGTCTGGTCCTAACTCAGCTGCAAAGTTTAATCAAGCAGGAGAAGGGAAGCGGGGAAACCCAACTCAACTGACCAGACATTTGGCTGAGGGCCAAATGGAACTTCATGCCTTGTTCCAGATTTTGGAAATCCAATCCATATTTCCAATATTTTGGAAATATGTCCAGTCCAGCCATACAAAGGCCTTTAGAAGAAGGTCCACGCTGGGATCTCAGCAGCCCGTTGGAAACTTCCAATACCAGACCAGCCTTCACTGGTTCTGTTGGGTGGAATCATCTCAGGTAGACACCAAAGATTTGGACAAATACATTGGTCGTGTTGACACTCTTACCAAGTCAATCACGTACTTAGCTGCATTCACACAACTTGGTACTTTGGATTGGTTTGAATCATCAATGACTGGCTGCAAAAACTCAACTGGTTGAGTACTTTATGATTGAATACCCTGTGCAAATCTGCCAAATGAACTAATTCCTCAAGTAATTCATCAAATTCTTTTTTTTTTAAATCACCTTTGGAAGATGCTTTTTTAAAAATATATTCCAAGGAAGCAAAACTAGCTAGTTCTTCCTTCAATTTTGATGTACGCAACAATCCTGTGGATTGTCTTGGTGGCGCAATACTGGAAGAAGGAAGATTTGCCTACTATTCAAGAACGGACATTAAAAGTCACAAACCTAGCAGAGATGGCTAAAATATCAGCATATCTCAAGGACCACTCAAACGAGAGAGATAAACTGGAGTGGAGAAGATGGATTGACTATACTCAAAATAAATACGGGACTAAGAAATTCCAGATAGCTTATGACTGAGGCAACAAGGAATGACATAATCTGTTTAGAGTTAGCCTAGCAAAGAGGAGTTAAAGCTCAAATGATAGAGGATATTAATTTTTTTACTTTTAAGTTTACTTTAGAATATTTTGGTTAAAGATTTATACCCTGTATTGGTTCTGGGAAGTCGAGGGGGGGAGGTTGGGGGGGTTAGGGTGGGGAGGGTAAGGGGAGCGAGGTAATATTTGTAAAAGTTTTTTTTTCAAAATTTTCAATTAAAGAAAAAAAAATCCTGTGGATTGGGTTCAATTCAGCAGCCCAGGAGTTTGAACGGGGGTCTTTATGGATCCAAAAACTCAAGATGCTTCATTTTTAATCTCTTCTCCTTTCATCTCTTAACGATCCTACATTCTCCACCCTGTCCTTCCCCCCCACCCAAAAAAACCCATCCATTTTTTATCAGGACTTTCAGGCAATTTAAAACAAACCTGAATTAACAATTGGTTGGTGAAATTGTTTTTTTTTTACCATTTATATGGCCTGACATTTCTGTGGCCACTTGCTGTAAGGATATTTGAAGGATCCCCCGCCCCAAGCCTAGTTCATTATCAGCCTCACAACAATTGAACTCTTTTAATTAACCTCTTGATCAAAGGCTGACAAGCCCAGGTGCTTAATGGGCAGATAAACCAGCATGGATGAACTGACTTTTAAGCTGCTCCCTTCAACTCAACAACCTTTTACAGAGATCCTAAAGAATCAATGTCCCTAAAACAGGGATGGCAAACGTTTTTTTCTGCTTGGGTGCCAAAAGGGCGCACGCGCATGCACCCACACCCATAATGCAATGCCCTCCCCCCGTGCATGCATGCACAACCCCGCCGTGCTCCCCCTCGCGCATGGGCCTCACTGAAGCATCCGGACTTCCGGTAAGGCCATTGAGTTGTTTTTCACCCTCCCCAGGCTTCAGCAGGTTTTCCTAAAGCCTGTGGATGGGGGGAAAACGGCCTCCCCCTGCCCTCTGGAAGGCTGAAAATCAGCTGGACAGCATGCAGATGTGCGCTGGAGCTTCCGTAGGGCAACACCCCGCATGCCCTCATATATGGCTCCGTGTGCCACCTGTGGATAGATTCGCCATTCCAGTTCTAAAAGATAAGATTGATGGAATTCTTCACCCGTCTTCTTAAGAGCAAGTCCAGCTAACAAAGAGAGCTTAGAAGAATGGGGGGAAAAACCCAAAACCAGGTCATAAAAACTGAGTGAAAACCATGAAGAAACAGAAACCACTTTTTGTTTAGACAGGGATTCACACATGAGGTTGTTCAGGTATGCCCAAGAGTGTCATAGTGTTGGAGCAGATAGAAGCTTTTGCTCTCCGGAAACACTTCAAGGTGCTAGTCGTAACTTATAAAGCCCTTCATGGTATTGGACCTGGGTACTTGAGAGACCGCCTGCTGCCAATTACCTCCCAAAGACCCATTAGATCGCACAGGGTCGGCCTCCTCCGGGTGCCATCTACCAGCCAATGCCACCTGGCTATTACCCAGGGGAGGGCCTTCTCTGTGGCAGCTCCGGCCCCCTGGAATGAACTCCCCGCAGGGATTCGGACCCTCACCTCTCTCCAGGCCTTCCGAAAAGCCGTCAAAACCTGGCTTTGCCGGCAGGCCTGGGGTTGATGAGTTCCCTTCCCCTCTCGACTTGTGTGGTTGTGTGATTCTTGCCTATTTTAATTATTTGTATTCTGTTCTATGTTCCCCTTTTCCCCTTTTGAGTTGTTCGCCGCCCTGAGTCCCTCCCGGAGAAGGGCGGCATACAAATAATAAAATTCTATTCTATTCTATTCTATTCTAATCTACTTACGAAAGGAGCAGGACTCGAGACCACGAAGGTGCAAGAGAGACAGGTTTATTGATGCACCGAGTTCAGCGTGTTCGCACACCAAAGTCTGAACTGTCCCAGGCTACGCCCAGGGCAGTGATTTTATACCTTCAATCAAACGTTAGTCAATCAGAAGGCGTTTTAAGAGGCATATTCATACAAAACGTCAAAGCCCCCGTTCAGAAGAGGGAAGTACGTTTTGGAAAAGTACTGTGGGAAGTGATCACCCAGCCCTCTCCCAGAAAAAATGAAATATCCTAGGGAATATTGAAAAGGCAGAATATTTCTCTGGATGTGAAAAGAAAGAAAAATGTTTTAAAAGACAGAATAGTTGCCTGTAGCTTTCTGCCCATCCCCAGTTAATGGGCCATTAAGACTAGCCAGGCTAGCCCACTTTACATAATAAAGACTTCACCAGCAGCTACAGAAAGGCATGATAATATACTCAACTGACCACAAGGCATCTGAGAACTCATCACAGCCTAGAGAGTAGCCCCCTGCATGGCACCATGGGAGTCTGACCACCAATCAGAATACATTTCTTACACAGGAACAGGAAACAGAGAGGTGGGACTGAACAGGTTATGAAAAGCCTATCAAGCCCCTCCCTCAGCCCTTCTCTTCTTCTCCACCAACGTTGAAGCATGTGATCACCTTTTCTGTTCAGGGCTCAAGCCACGTGGCCCTGTCCAACAATAAACCATCTTTCCAAGCAGCCTCCATGTCTCCAGTGTCTTCTTCCCCACTTGGAGCTGAACCCAGAAGGACATTTCTTTCAACAGTACAAAAGCAGAAATTCACACAAAAGTATCAAAAACAGAAAAGCAAAGTCCTGGTTTCGTACCAGCAGTTTTCTGTAACTTCTCTGCTCTAATATCTTACACCCACGGTGATTTCCTGCGCCCATCCTTGTACAGTATCCTGCCACACAGTTCCAGTAATATTTATAATACTTACGAGGAAGTAAGGAATCAAAGCATATCAAGGTTAAATGCAAAGCTAATATGGAGTTATAGTAAGCATGTTATAGGGACCTGGCCTTACTGAGGTCGGGTGGGTTTACCTGAGCAGCCCCCCTCCTCCTGCCTCAATAGGGAAGATCCTCACCAGGTAGTTTCTACTACCAGAGAAACAAGGAGTAGGTTACAAGCCGTAGCTACCTAGACTTCGCTTAGATGTTAAGTCGAATCTGTTCAACTGTGGAATGATCTACCAATGGAAGTTGGGGTTCTCCACTTCTGGAGGTTTTTTAGGAAAAGCCACACCTCAAAGGATGATTGAATTGGTTGGTCTGCACCTTGAAGAAGGCTGGACTAGATGTTCCTTGTGGTGGCCCCTTCCAACTCCATTAATTCTGGAAACCTCCAACTACTTCTTCATTAGATAAAGGTAAGATCACCATAGTCTACCAGGAGAACGTTGCCTCTTCCCCTACAAAGCTTAGCCTTCTGAAGACTCAGAGGTTGCATTTACCACCACAACGTGGCCTTCAAGTCTTCATAACATGGCCTTGGGTTTGTCTCTCTTCACCCAAATGAAACAAACATCAAAACTGACCAGTCCACTGATGGATGGGATGAAGGCAACCTTTCTTATAGAGCCGAGGTGGCGCAGTGGTTAAATGCAGCACTGCAGAATACTTCAACTGACTGCAGTTCTGCAGTTCGGCTGTTCAAATCTCACCGGCTCAGGGTTGACTCAGCCTTCCATCCTTCCGAGGTGGATAAAATGAGGACCCGGATTATTGTTGGGGGCAATATGCTGACTCTGTAAACCGCTTAGAGAAGGCTGAAAGCCCTATGAAGCGGTATATAAGTCTAACTGCTATTGCTATTGCTACTTTTTCTTCTCATTCAAAACTTTTGTGTTCCTCCCCAACCCGATGTGGAAAATTACGAGCCACCTTCTGCTTCTCTACAGTTAAGACTAGGGAGTATCAACTATTCAACTGGGGGTTGACTGGGTCTTGCGAAGGAGTCGCCCCCAAAGGGGAGGAAAAACAAAAACAAAAAAACTCCAGGTAGAATGTTATTTTCTGCTCACAACTATTTGCTTTGGCGTGTGTTCCTGCCCAAAGAAATACCAAAATAAATTCTAAAAGGAGGTGAGGATGCCAAGGCATCTGTTTTAATCAAACAAGCCTTGCTCTGCAGCGGGGGTGGAAAGGAGTTTGACAAATGCCTTTTGTTGTTAACCATTGCTACAGCTCTGTGTAAATACTTCGGCAGGCCCCAACTCATTAACTCTATCAGAAAAGCAAAGATCAAAGTTTAGCCCCGGGGAAAGAAACAGGTGTCTGAAATCTGGCTGCACACTTTCAACATCATACACCCAGGGAAAAAAAAATATTATTTAATTGCCCCGAGGCCAGGGATCTCGGCTGCAATGCAAAGCTGCTGATTGAACAAGACACGAAGGGAATCCTGGACAATCCCAGAGTATGTTACGTCCTGGCCTTACAACAGCTTAACAACCACTCAAAGGTACGGTGGAACTGAAAAGGTTGCATGGCTGGTCCTTGCACTTACGACCGTGGATCCCTTCGGCCATGTGATCAAAACTCAAGCGCTTGGAAACTGGCATGCGTTTAGGAGAGTTGTGGTATCTTGGGGGCCACTGTGACCTTCCCAGACCCCACATGCAAATTCAAAGGGAGAATATGGATTTGCTTAACAACCGTGTGATCCACTTAACAGCCGCAGCGAAGATACCGTAATAGCAATAGCAGTTAGACTTATATACCGCTTCATAGGACTTTCAGCCCTCTCTAAGCGGTTTACAGAGTCAGCATATCGCCCCCAACAACAATCTGGGTCCTCATTTCACCCACCTCGGAAGGATGGAAGGCTGAGTCAACCTTGAGCCGGTGAGATTTGAACCGCCGAACTGCAGATAGCAGTCATCTGAAGTGGCCTGCAGTACTGCACCCTAACCACTGCGCCACCTCGGTAAGAATCAAGTGGGGCTCCCTTAACAAACCACCCTGCTTAGCAACGGAAATTCTGGTGTCATAAATAAGTTAAGAACTACCTGCCAGTGGTGGGTTCTGGATCCCGGCGTAACCAGTATGCTGCGACGGGGCCGGGCGTCCGCGTCAGGGCAAGCGCACTGCGCACAAATGCTCGTGCCACCGCCCTGCGACACTCAGCTAGTCAACGGAAGTCAGGCAGCTGCCGAGCGTGGGTGCACAATTAGCCCGTTTGCATCAAAAAGCGGTAAGGGACATAGGTGGGCGGGGGGGGGCAAATGAGCCACCGTTCCGGTACAGTGGCCGCTGCTCCCAGCTACCACCAGTACGCCTGTACCAGGCTGTACCGCCCGGAACCCACCACTGCTACCTGCGTTCTTGAAGTCACACAGTGCATTGATTGTCCCACGAAGCAACATATCTGCCCTCTACTACTCCAACTCAGTGGTGAGATTCAGCCAGTTCGCACCTATTCGGGAGAACCGGTTCTTAACTTTCTAAGAGGTTCGGAGAACTGGTTGTTGGAAGAAATCTTCTGGTGGCACAGTGGTTAGGGTGCAGTACTGCAGGCCACTTCAGCTGACTGTTATCTGCAGTTCAGCGGTTCTAATCTCACCGGCTCAAGGTTGACTCAGCCTTCCATCCTTCCGAGGTGGGTGAAATGCGGACCCAGACTGTGGGGGGCGATATGCTGACTCTGTAAACCGCTTAGAGAGGGCTGAAAGCCCTATGAAGCGGTATATAAGTCTAACTGCTATTGCTATTCCACTTTACGGGGCTAATCCTGTAAGGAAGGCAGGAAGGAAACATTCTGGTGTTGTTTCTAGCCTGATCTCTATTGCCCTGCTTACAGAAACTGCCTCTCCGGTTAACCCTTATTACATTGCAACAGCTAAGGCGAAGCGCCCATCGACCTGAGTAATGTTGAGTTGGCCACGCCCACACGGTCACATGACCACTAAGCCCCACCTACCTGGTCATTAGGACAGAGAACCGGTTGTTAAATGATTTGAATCCCACCACTGCTCCAAACCCAGCGGGAAATGGAGCAAGAAATTCTCCTCCTGGAATTTCTTTGTACCGGGTCAACAAGAAGCCCAAGATTTAGGTTTAGGTTTAGGTTTTGTTTTATTTATATGCCGCCCTATTCCCGGCGGGACTCAGGGCGGCTCACAAACCCAAAGGGGGAAAGGGAAACACAAAAACTACAAATACAAGCATTTAAAAATAACCAACAGACACACAAATCGAGAGGGGAGGGGAAGGGAACTCATCAACCCCAGGCCTGCCGACACAGCCAGGTTTTAACGGCTTTTCGGAAGGCCTGGAGTCCCTTTGGTTCGGTCATTCCAGGAAGGGCCACAAGGCCCACCGCTCAGCGCTTCCACGAAGAAACCGGTGCACTTGGGAACGCCTGGAGTTGCCAAGATTAAAACCAGGAGAATTTCATCACATTCGCTGCAGCGAACCACAAATCGAGAGGCACTCCCTGGGCCCTTTTCCACAGCTGATGGAAGGAAAATGCAATATAACCACCGAAACGCCCTAGTTCAACCAAAGACAATTAACCCACCCTTGAAGGAAGGAGGGAAGGAAGAAGAGAAGGAGAGAAGAAAGGAGGGAAGGAAGGAGGGAATGTAGGAGAGAAGGAAGCGGGGAAGGAAGGAGGAAAGGAAGGGGGAAAGGAAGGAGAGAAGGAGAAAAGAAAGGAGGGAAGGAAGGAGGGAGGGAAGGAGAGAAGGAGGGAAGGGGAAGGAGGGAGGGAAGGAAGGGGAGCAGGAGAGAAGAAACGAGGGAAGGAAAGAGGGAGGGAGGGAAGAACAAGTAGGACCGTTGTAAGATAAGATGGACCTATGGGATGTTAAAAAAGCAATCTTCAAGTATATTGTCAACAGTAGGGAAAAATTGTTATAAATACATATTATTAATAACAGTTATGAGATCATATAATTGTGAATGTATATATGAAATTGATAAAATAAAAAATAAAAAAAATTAACCCACCCTTAAGCAAAACGCAGGGGACATTATCCGATATCCAAGGAGGAGGTGGATTCGAATGCTCCTTTGGGTAAAACACTAAAAATTATCTTGGTGTTTTGGTGGGAAAGATTCGGCTCCATTTTCTCCCCAGCACATTTTTTAAATGTATTTTTAATTTTTTTTTTCTGCAACGCGCCAGGATGCCAAGCCCAGAACACCAGGGTTTGGAAACCTGCTTTTCAAACAGTAAACGCCTAGCTAGCTTGGCATCACCAGCGAGGAAAAAATGGGAGCCACCAGCCTCAGGTGGAAACCTTGGCACCTGTGCCAAACCCACCCCGTTCCCAAAACCCGAGACAGTCTCTCTGTCGTCCTGCACCGTAATTAACCACATTTTTTTCCCACCGTGCCACTAACAAGCACCGAACGAAGCATACCATGATATTAAAACATGCACACACTGGAGAGAACAAAAGACCCTTGTGGGTGTGTGGGATTTGTTTCCCGACAGATGCCCACATTTTTTGTCTGTGTTTGTGTGTTCCTGCATTTGGGCAGCGAGAGGGGAATTTGGCAGGCGGGGGGGGGGGGGAATTGCTTGGCTCTGAATTTTAAAATCTCTGGGCTTCCTTCCTCTTCCCTCCTGATTTTAAAAGCTGCAAACTGACCATTTAACTTCAGGGTTTGCTGCAAATGCCTTTTTCCCCCATTGCGAGGGAGTTTTAATCCCTTTTTAACAACGAAGGGGGCTTTGCTCTCAAGAAGGATGCAATCTTCAAGGCGAAGTGACCAGAAAGGAGGGACGGGAGAGAGGATTCCTCGACCTACAACCACAATCGGGACCGGAACATGGGCCCCAAATCGAGTCACCGCCTGAGACCATACCTGATTTTGCGACCATATCTGAGCCGGTTGTAAATGAAGTCCTACGGTTGCTAAGAAAGTCACAGAGACATGAAGTGAATTGCGTGGTCGTCCTGGGAATCAACTTTCTCCAATGGTGTGGGTTGTTATTTTTTTTGTGTTGGAACCAGCAACTTTAAGACAGGTGGACTTCAACTCCCAGGATGCCCCAGCAAGCATGGAATTGTGGGAGTTGAAGTCCACATGTCTTAAAGTTGCCAATTCTGCCCTGTGTCCAAATCTGGTCACTTTTAAGACTTGGGAACTTCCGCTGCCAAATTCTTCAGCTAGCGTGGGAGTTCTGGGAGATGAAGTCCACAAGGCTTTTTGTTGTTAGTTGCAAAGTTGTGCCTGACCCACCGGGACCCCACGGCCGATGTTCCTCCAGGCCCTCCTGTCCTCTCCCATCCTCTGGAGTCCATTTAAGCCCATGCTGACTGCTTCGGTGACTCCATCCAGCCACCTCCTTCTCTGCCATCCCCTTCTTCTTCTTTTGCCCTCCATCTTTCCCAGCATGAGGCTCTTCTCCAGGGAGTCCTTCTTCCTTCTCATTAGGTGGCCAAACTCTTAAGAGTTTCCTCTTCAGGATCTGGCCTTCTAAAGAGCAGCCAGGGTTGATCTCCTCTAGGACTGACCGGTTAGATGGCCTTGCAGTCCAAGGGACTCAATGCAGGAGTCTTCTCCAGCACCAGAGTTCAAAGGCCTCCATTCTTTGGCGCTCAACCTTCCTTATGGTCCAACTTCCACAGCCATCCATTGCAACTGGGAAAACCACAGCCTTAAAAGGGGCCAAATTTGGAAAGTCCCAGCCTAGACGGAGGGCCCTTTGGGTGGGATTTGAACCCAGGGTTTTTGGTGGGTTTTTTTTTTGCTTTCAAAGACTTCCCTCCAAAGCCACCCTTAGCTTTCCAAGCAGGCATTCCTATCAGACAGCCAAGAGGAAAATCAAAACCAAAACCCCACTTTCCAGATAAGTTCAAAATCAAACCCTCCCTAGTGATCTATCCCTGGCAGGCATTCAAGTGGGGTTTTGCACATGGGGAGGGAGGGGGCCAAACAGGAGACCCCCACCTTGCATTCAAGAGGCGGCAAAGCAGAAAATACACCAAAAAAAACCACAACCCCCAAACCCTTGTCCCTCTGGGCTTCCCTCCCTTCCCTGCTTCTCCACCTGACCCCCATGGCTTGAAGAAGACATGCCTGCAGGGCGGAGCAAGATTGCAACTGGAGAGGAAACACCTGATAATTGAGGCCCTCCGAATAACAATAGCGATCATGATTTGACTATAAATGACAAGGAATGCAGCAATGTTTATTCTGGCAAGGCCAAAGGGACCTTCAATCCGCCCACACGCTAACCAAGCTCCATCAGTAAGGGCCAATGCCCCCCCCCGCCCCTTTTACTGCCCTCCAGCTGATCCTAACCAACTGGGGGGGGGGAGGTCCAGACACAACACCCAGAAGAGGTCCGCAGCCAGGCCTAGCCAAGGATCAGCCTCAAATCCAGAAAGGATTGGCCCCCCGATTCTCCTGGGGTCCACCGTGCTACAAGAACTGGCTACCCAATCTAGTTCCTAGCTTTTTCCCATCCATCCTATATTAAAACCAAGTCCTTCCTGGTAGAAGAGAAGGTCTGGTGGCTCAGGCTTGAACCCTGGAATCCTTGGTGCTCTTCTGAGCTTGGCTGATTGCTTGCAGACCAAAGTAGGTAACACCATCAGTGCCGGGGAGTGTGGGGTTGGGTCTTGAACGTAATTAGAAGATACTCCCTACAGCAGTCAACACCCAGAGAAGCAGGGATTAACACCAGACAAACAGTCAAGCAGAAATCAATTCTGGGAGTTGAAGTCCACAAGTCTTAAAGCTGGCAAGTTTGGAGAGCCCTGTTTTTTAGGAGAAAGGATGATTCACCCCAAATCTGGGCAAGCGTTAAATGTCCAGATGGCTTCTCCTCCAGGAAGATTATCCCCAGCTGGTACCCAAGTATTACCCGGAGATCAGCAAAAAATGCAAACCCCAACGTAGAAGGACCAGGAATCAGAAGCATTCAGATTAAGCCTCGACTGGTCTCCACAACATTCTCCTGCATTGGTTTCATTTCCTTCCAGGAAATATTCTGAAATCTTTTGTGTGGCTCACCGCCATCCACAGCTGCCGAGCACTCCTAAAACGCCAGTGAGAATAGGCAAACAAGGGAGGTTGGCACACGGGAGGTTGGCACAAGGGGCAAAGATTTATCCAACTCTACAGGACCAGGGGAGAAGACAACCACAAAAAACCAAGGAGGACCATCCATCAACTGATGGAGGGCCACCCAAGTGAGTTGACAGATGCCTTCCCTACCGGGAAACTTCAAAGAAATGATGGATGGATGGATGGATGGATGGATGGATGGATGGATGGATGGATGGATGGATGGAAGGAAGGAAGGAAGGAAGGAAGGAAGGAAGGAAGGAAGGAAAGAAAGAAGGAAGGTAAGGAATCAAGGAGTTGAAAGGAGCAGCAACCAAGGATCCAGAAATCCTGTCCAAGACATGGAAACACTTTCGGAACTCATGAAAAGATGCTGAAGATGCAGTGAACTTCTTCAAAATTCTCCTGCACCAACATGTGATATCATCATAGAAGCTCATTGGCAGTCAGAGTCCCGGGTTCTGAGGGGCAGGAACTGGCTGGGTCCACCCCTTGTTCAAGGCTCGTAAACAAAACACAACCTTAGCCTGGATCCTAAATAAACCAGCATGTCAAGTCCATCAACACAGATCCAACTGTCCATATTTGAGGGCCACGGGGTTTAAGCTGCCCGCCTCTCCCAACACTTTCTGCCCAACCTCACGCAACTTCGAGAGGCGAGATGAGGGCCTTCAAAGATGCTGGCTGGGGGATTCTGGGAGTTGAAGTCCCTCAACCTCTTTAAAGTTTGCTGGGGTTCAGAAACGGCCTTCAAGCTCCAGAATTGCTGAAATACACCAATGAGAGGAAGAGTGGGAAACAGAGGAGAGAAGAAAGATAGGAAGAGAGGGATAGGAGAGAGGGTAAGGGGGGGGAAGATGAGGAGGATAAGGAGGAGTGGAATGAAGAGAGAGGAGAAGGAGAAAGGAAGGGGAAGTAGAGTAGGAAAGGATGATGGAGGGAAGAAAGGAGGTAGGAGAGAGGTAGAAGAAAGAGGTGTATGGAGAGCAGAAGAGCTAATAATGGGTTTTTATCTTTCTGGGCGTTGATGACAAGAGGAACTGATGTAATTACTACTTAATACAATAGGATATTGGCTATGTAATAGTATACATGTGGTTATATGTTATGAAAATGGAAAATAAAAAAAGTATATTTACAAGCTCCAGAATTGACCCAGGCGCAATCATCCACCGTGCTGGGCCCAAGCCTCAAAAGCCTCCTTATAACCCATCTGGCCCAGCGTTACTGACTCTGGAGTCCCCCATCGGCTGCTACCTGTTTGCAGGCAAACTTTTGAGCCCGTGGAATCCAGAAACTCTAAAGATTTTTTTTTTTTCCCCTCCGTGAAAGAAGAGAAGGATAATCCCTACCTGGAAGAGTATTGAATTTTCTGCTCTCTCTCTCTCTCTCTCTCAAAGCCCAGAGCTCTCTTTCCTTGGGGAGGGGGAGGGGAGGGGAGGGACGTCTGTCCAGGCTGCCCCCACAAGCATCTTGACGCCCGAATGAATGGCTGGGACCCTTCACATTTTTGAGTCACTCAGTCATGCATTTTTGTTATTGTTGAAAGTGGTGTGAAATGGCCCGGCTCGGGTGCAAGTCCTTGGTGGTCTCTCAAAGGGCCCCGGCTAAAAATCCTTTTGTTCCCTGGGAGAATGCAGGCCGGTTAGCCATTCAAGGCAGAAAATAAAGCAGGCACGCTAAGGCTGGGCCGAGGGGAGGGGGGGGCAGACAAACAACTCGAGGGGTGGGGGGAAGAGAGAGGTTTTTCTGGGAAGCAGGAGAGCCTCTCCAACTTTTTAAATAAGAGGAGGGCGATTATTTTGCTTGCCAGGAAAACTTCAAAGGTGCCTCTCTCGGTTATAAGCCTGGATAAGAACTAGACCACTACTCAAATTATCCACAGGCAAACCCAGGCTCTGTTGGCCCCCTCCCCTGCCAGCAGAGGCTGATCCCAGCCTGGCTGGACTGCAAGACCCAGAATGGTGGGACCAGATGCCTGGTTGTGCCTTCCAACCAGGCTGGACTACAAGACCCAGAATGCTGAGACCAGATGCCTGGTTGTGCCTTGCACCCAGGCTGGACTACAAGACCCAGAATGCCCCAGACCAGATGCCCAGCAATATCTTGTCAAGCTGGAGAGGACACATCACTCTGAGGTCTAAGAATCCCCTATTCTGGGAGAATGAAGACACAAACTACACACAAACACAGCCACAACCCCACATACAGAGGATCGTTGACTTAAACCAGACAGATGGGAGTGGTGAAACTGGAAGGACCAGTCAAGACTCCATGTGGCTCATGCTGAGCCCTAGACATCCTCCCCAGGAGATAAAATTCTCCCAGGATTTCAGGGGTTTGCAGAATCAGATTCTTATTCCTTTCTTTCTTTCTTTCCTTCCTTTTTCTTTCCTTCCTTCCTTCCTTTTTCTCTTTCTTTCTTTCCTTCCTTCCTTTCTTTCTTTCTCTTTCTCTCTCTTTCTTTTGAAAAGCTTTGCACCACTTTTCCAAGCCGTGAAAGATGCCAAGGATGCTTTAAAAAGAAAAAACAAACACACCAAACACCAACTTAAAATTGCAAAATAAAATTAAAAATGTTTTCGATAAAAGCCCAGGGGCTCCGATGCCTCCGGAGCCTCTACATCCAAAGCAGCAGAAATATATAGCCGGCCATAAAATGCTACGGCAGCATAACAAGTTAAGACGTTATCAGGCAGCTAAAAGGGAAAATAAAAAATGTCTCTGCACAGGAGAAGCAGGATAATAAGTCCGGCCGGCGAGACTCGCTGGGAAGGGAACTCCTGGCTGGGAAGAGGAGGATAATCCAAGGATGGGTCTATTTTGCATGCTGTGCCCCCCCCAAACAGAGGGGCCTTCTATGTTCATCAAAGATCATCAACGATGCAGGAAGGGAGACCCCCTCCGGCCCTACATATGGCCAGGAACCTGCCCCCTTCTGAAGCTTGCGAGGCCAAACATGCTGAAGAGACACAGATATTGGATTCAGACATTCTCATCATTTCTTTTAACCTCAACAACGAAACATAACTTTCTACCACATGCTCAGCTATTTTCATGGGCCACGTTAGGCCTGACAGCAAATCCATGCAGGTGGGAGATGGGTACTGTAGTCCAAGCCAGGACAGGGGGGGGGGTTGGATGACCTCAGGGGGAGGGGGGCTCTTGGCAGGGAACATTGGGACGGGCACGTCTCTCGTAGCGACCAGAGCCCTGGGGGTGACGCAGCGCAAGGGAGTCCAAGTGTTTCATCCAGACTTCCAATCTCAGTCTTCCCTCTCCCCCCCACCACCACAAAATGGGGAGTGGGACCCCTGCCAAAAGGCAGGGTCTGTTTTTGAAAAGCTGCGTCTGGCACGGATCGGCCGCAAACGTTTGGCTGGGCCGGAGGCTGGACAGACGACTTCTCGGAAGGACAAACAATCTCATTTGCCGAAACGGAAAAAAAGTTCTCCGGCCAAACTTGGAAGCCAACGCAGCTTTCAATGGGCACCATTCTCTTTTTTGCCCAGGGGCACGGCCGGGCAGTTTTCAAGCCAGCCCCACCCTGGGCCAAACAGAGGCTCAAAGCCGCTATTGATCCCAAGGCGCCAGGTGGAAAGGCCAACTGGGGTACGAGATCCACAGGTGAGCCTTTCAAGGCAGCCAACCAAAAACGGAGAGGAAGGAGAGGGGTGGGGTGAGGGGATTTAAATGGGGGGGGGGGTATTCAACCTGGGGAAACTTTGAAGAAAACTTGTGGACTTCCAACTCCCAGAATTCCCACGCTGGCTTGAAGAATTCTGGAATTTTGAAGTGCGTAAGTCTTCAAAGTGGCCCAATTCGGAAGACACACACCCCCCACCCCACCCCGCTCTAGTAGGGTTTGACCTTCACCAACTTTTAAGACAGGTGGACTTCAACTCCCACGATTCCATGCTGGCTGGGGTGGTGGTGGGGGATTCTGGGAGTTGAAGTCCACCCATCGTAAAAGTTGCCAAGGTTAAAGCACTCACCAAGTTTTCAAGTTGCCCCACTGGGAGACCCCTGGGCTCAACTTTCATCCCTCACCCCTCCACTCTTGCCAAATCCCAGGACTGTTGGAAGACAAGGCTGTGGGCTGCAACGCCCCCACCCCCCCCAGGTGGGCAGAAGCCCCAAGGGCACAGAGGCATCCCTTTACCATCTCCCTTGCAATGCAGGACAAGGCGCCCCTGGGCATCTCGCCCACAGGAACTGCCAATCTGGAGGTCTCCCCTCCCCTCCCCATTCCTCCCCTCGCCCGGGGGGGGGGGGAGGGCGACGAGGCTTCCCAGGCGCTTCTCCTTTCCTCAATGAAAAGGGAGGGGGGGCGAGAGGGGTTCCTCCCGGGTCTTCCCCCCCCCCCACCAATCCCGAGCTCCGAGCCGCCCAGAAACTCCACCCCGGGGCGAGGCGAGGAGGGAGGCGGGCGAGGGGGGGGGGCAGCCACATGGCGGGTGGGGGGGGGGAGCGGCATCCATGGTTGCAAATTCCATCAGCAAATTCCTGCGGGGCTCGCTTGGATGCCTCTGAGCCGCCTTAAAGGGGGGGGGCGGCGGAGGGGGGGCGCTTTCTCGCCAGAGCGCTGCGCCCCCCCCCATTTACCCCCCCCCAAAAAAGGGGGGTCCCAAAGAAGAAAGAAAGAAAGAAAGGGACCCTCTCGCGCCACCCTGCCCCGACCGACGCCCCCTCCCCACTTTTCTTCTTTTGCAAAGCCGAGGCGGGGGTCTTCCATGCCCACCCCCGGCCCCCTCCTCCCTCCTGTGCAACAGGCAGAGCTTGCAGCGCTAGGCAGCCCCAGAGGCGCTTCCCGGCACGTGGGGAGGCCCGGGGGGGGGGGGTTGGTGGAGAAGCGAGGAGGGGGCGCCGCCCCGCACCCAGGAAGCCCCCCCGGAGCGGCTCTCTTGCAAGGGGCTCCTGCGCCCCCCTCCCTCCCTCCCTCCCTCCGTCTGCCCGGGAGCAGCGAAGCCCCCGCGAGGGGAAAGCGGGGTTGCAGGGGGAGGGGGCGGCAAGCACCGTTGCGGGGACCCCAAGCAGGCGCCCCCGGCCCGGCTTCTGCCTCCCCCGCGCCCGGCCCAGCGGAGCCCCTTCCTCCCTCCCTCCCTCCCTTCCCCGCGGCGAAAGCCCACCGTTGATCTGGTGGCTGGGCGCCTCGCTGTGGCTGAAGCCGCGGGCCACGTAGAGCCGCTTCACTTCGGAGCAACTTCGCGAGCGCGGCTCCTCGGCCGCCGCCGGCCCGGCCAGCAGCAGCAGCAGCAGCAGGAGCGGCGGGAGCAGGAGGAGCGGCCGGAGGCTCCGGAGGGGCGTCGGGCGGGCGGGCAGGGCGGGGGTCGGCATGCCGGCGAGGGCGCTGCGAGGCCGGCTGGGCAGGGCGAGGCTCCCCCGCCGCGGCCGCCCCGGCGAGGCTGGCGGCGTTTCCCGGTGGCGGCGGCGCTGCGCGGTCGCGGCGGCGTCCGGCGAGGCTGGCGCGAAGTTGGGCGGCGAGGCTGGAGCGGCGCCCGGGGAGGCGAGCGAGGGAGGAAGCGGCGGAGGGCCGGGCGAGGGCGGGACGCGGCGGGGGCGAGACGCCTCCTTCCCCGCCTCCCGGCGCGCCAACCAGCCAGCTGGGAAGGGAGGAAGGAGGGAAGGGCGAACCCAGCCCGGAGACCCTCCAGCCGCCGCCCCCTTTGCCTCTCCGGAGGCTGGGAGGGTCCAGGGGGAGGCACGCTTCGCCCGGGACCCCCCCCCGCTTCCCCGGGTGGGCGCTTGGGGGCTGCCCGGGACCCTCCCCGCTCTGGCCTCCTGCAGGACCCCGCACAGCCGCCCACGCCGCCCCCGGAGCGCGAACGCGTGTCGTGTGAAGGCGCCCACCTGCGGGGGCTCCCTTCTTCCCCCTCCCCCCCACCCACGGAGGGGAGAAAGGGAGGGATGAAGGGAAGAGTCGTGGGAATCGGAAGCGGCTGCCAATTCAAGACACGTGTCCCGAGCCAAGGAGCCCGGGCGGCCCCCAAGGGAATGAGACAACTTGCCACATGGGCAACTGGTGGCGGGACTCACCCTTCGCCCGCCCCCCCGTGAGACAACCGACTGTTGAAATATTCAAAAGAAATTAAAAAAAATGTCTTCATTTTTGCCTTTCCCACGTCGTCCTGTCCCTCCTTTTGCACCCATGATTCTCTCCCACAGATATGATGGTAACTCTTGTCCTGCAGCCAGTTGGCTGTGGCACATGGGCCACGGCAACCACTTTTAGGAACTTCCCCCATGTGGACATCTCTCTCTCTCTCTCTCTCTCTCTCTCTCTCTCTCTCTCTCTCTCTCTCCCTCCCTCCCTCCCTCCCTCTCTCTCTCTCTCTCTCTCTCTCTCCCTCCCTCTCTCTCTCTCCCTCCATCTCTCTCTCTCTCTCTCTCTCTCTCTCTCTCTCTCCCTCCCTCTCTCTCTCTCCCTCCATCTCTCTCTCTCCCTCCCTCCCTCAATCTCTCTCTCTCCCTCCATCTCTCTCTCTCTCCTCTCTCTCTCTCTCTCTCTCTCTCCCTCCCTCCCTCTCTCTCTTTCTCTCCCTCCCTCTCTCTCTCTCTTTCTCTCCCTCTCTCTCTTTCTCTCCCTCCCTCTCTCCCTCCCTCTCTCTCTCTGAAAAAGCAGCTTACGACTCACACTTATGACGGTTGCCGTGTTCCCCGTGGCCACCCCATCCAAATTCAGATGCTTGGCAACCGACTTGTTCTTATGACGGTCGCTGTGTCCTCATCATGTGATTCCCCTTTTGGCAGGCAAAGTCCAAGGAGAATCCCTGGATTTGCTTAACAACCGCAGGACTAACTTATATCCCCTGGGGTGATTCGCTTAACACCCATGGCAAGAAAAGTCATCCAATGGGAGAGGGGGAAACTCACTTAACAACGGTCTCACTTAGCAACAAGAGGTTTGGGCTCAGGGCTGGGCCTCCGTTGGGGAGTACCTACCTATATAAGCTTTTCCTTTTCTTGGTCTGGGGGCTAAATAGGCTCCAACCCAGTGGTGAAATTCAATTTTTTTTTCACTATTGGTTTCTGTGGGCGTGGCTTGGTGGGCGTGGTGTGGCTTGTGGGCGTGGCAGGGGAAGGATACCGCAAAATCCCCATTCCCACCCCGCTCTGGGGCCAGCCAGAGGTGGCATTTGCTGGTTCTACGAACTACTCAAAATTTCCGCTACCGGTTCTCCGAAGTGCTCAAAATTTCCGCTACCAGTTCTCCGAAGTGCTCAAAATTTCCACTACCGGTTCCCCGGAACCTACTGGATTTCACCCCTGCCCCGCCCGCTTTCTGGAAGCTTCATCCCAGGGTCGGAATAATTGCAGACATGGTTTTGGGATCAAAAAACCAGGAATTCTTCTCCGCCATGAATGCATTGGAAGGTTGTTGTTTTTTTTAGAAGAGCCGAGTGGTTAAATGCAGCACTGCAGGCCACTTCAGCTGACTGCAGTTCTGCAGTTCGGCTGTTCAAATCTCACCGGCTCAGGGTTGACTCAGCCTTCCATCCTTCCGAGGTGGGTAAAATGAGGACCTGGATTGTTGTTGGGGGCGATATGCTGACTCTGTAAACCGCTTAGAGAGGGCTGAAAGCCCTAGGAAGCGGTATATAAGTCTAACTGCTATTGCTATTGCTATTTTAAATCCAATCTCTCTACCAAATGGAGTTTACGGAATCGAACTCCTTTCCTGGACCTCCGTGTGGATTCCTGAATCAATCCAACAACTTCCATCCATTGGTTTCCGTCCCCTCCCACCTTCCTCTTTTGCCACTCAGAAGAAACACTTCCCCGGTGTCAAAAAGCATCTGAAACCGATTAGAGAGAGGCTAAACAAACACACACCCCCGCCCACCCGGCCCAGCTACCCGTAATGCAGCAACGAGCAATAATTCAAACACCAACCACCATCGGATAAAAACCCACCTTAAAAAGGGGCCGCTTTAAAACCCACCCAAACCAACCTTGGAAAGGGTGAGGGGGCAACAAACACCTTTTCTCAAAACAAAGGTCTTTGCGCGTGTTGTGGTTATTACCAGATTTCACAAAAGGAAATTGTTGTTCCCTTTCTTAAGGTCGGTTGTGAAGTTAGTCGTTGACTTCCTGGCCATTCCCAGAGGGTATGTGGAGCAGTGGTGGGTTCCGGTACTGGTACGGTTGGAACGGGCCCGGTGGCGTCCACTCAGCGCGTGCATGCGTCTTAGCGCCTCCACGACCCTCCAGCTCAGTGGTGGGATTCAGCCGGTTCGGTCCACTTCGGCCGATAAGATCTCACAGGCTGAGCCTTCTCTGGGTGCCGTCGACCGGACAATGTCGGCTGACGACCATTCGGGGGAGGGCCTTCTCTGTAGCTGCTCCAGCCCTGTGGAACAACCTACCCGCGGAGATCCGGACCCTTCCCACTCTCTCGGCCTTCCGAAAAGCCACCAAAACCTGGCTGTTCCGGCAGGCCTGGGGCTGTTGACCCCATGAATGAGGTCCAGCCCCATCTAGGTTGAGTGTATGGTGTGTTGCTTTTAAATCTGTCTTCTCTTTCCCTGTATTTTAATTTTTTTATTTTTACTCTAGTACTTTGTAAGCCACCCGGAGTCCTACGGGATTGGGTGGCATATAAATTTATTAAATTACAATTACTTCGGGAGAACCAGTTGTAAACTTTCTGAGCAGTTTGGTGAACTGGTTGTTGGAAGAATTCATTAGGGCAGAGAACCGGTTGTTAAATTATTTGAATCCCACCACTGCTCCAGCTGCTCAGCGGAGCGTCGTGCAGGCGCTGTACACACCGTGCGCAGAAGCGCCAAAGACTTAAAAGACCAGTAAGGAGCTGGGGTAGGTGAGCCCTCCAGAGCACCGTACTGGAATGGTATCCGGTGCTACGGACAGGCTCCATTACGCCTGTACCGGTTCGTACCGCCTGCAACCCACCACTGGTGTGGAGGCTCTTCGTGTCGAGATTGTGCTGTTAGTTGTGGCACAAGACTTCCCGTCAAAACAGGAGAAAAAAGAGTGGGAAGAAAAAATACAGGAATGACAAAAATAAGAAAAAAAAAGACGATATATAACTGTATGTAAGAGAATAAATGACAGTAAAAATATAAAGCATAATATAGGTAAATAATACTTGATCATAAGTAGCTAAGTATAAATAAAGAAAGAAATGTATATAAAAATGGATAACGAATAAGGAGACCATGAACGCAAGATAGAAATGTATAGAAGGGAAAACACTAACTGCAAAGAAACCGATTTGGAACTGCGGTATGATATATGACGGAACTTATTGTTCCAATGTTGTTTTTAAGTTATGTGTTTGTTTCTGTTGATGTGTTTATGTGTTTAAAATAAAAATTAAAAAAAAAGACGAATGGGTGGAAAGTAGAAAGCATAAAAGCAGTGAAATCTCTGCCAGACCAAGATAAAATTGTTAGAAAACGAGGAAGGGAAAGGAAAAGGATTTATTAGTAGAAAAAAGTGAAATGTGTTAATGTTGTTAATGGTGTGTAGCTAATTATGATGTGAGGGAACTATATTAATATTATTAATTGTGGATAACGAGCTAAGTGAAGTGCTTATTATATAAAAACATGATTTTTTGAGGGTGTATGCTAGCCATAGTAAAATAGAATAACGGGTGGAAATGGAACGATAAGTTTGGTTAACTTTGGGGGCAAGGAGGATACTGTTTATTATTATTATTATTATTATTATTATTATTATTATTATACCTATATACCGCTTCATAGGGCTTTCAGCTCTCTCTAAGCGGTTTACAAATTTTTTAGCAAATTGAGTCAGCAACTTGCCCCCACAGTCCGGGTCCTCATTTCACCCACCTCGGAAGGATGGAAGGCTGAGTCGACCTTGAGCCGGTGAGATTTGAACCGCTGAACTGTAGATAACAGTCAGCTGAAGTGGCCTGCAGTACTGCACCCTAACCACTGCGCCACCTCGGCTCTCTATGTTTATGTATTAAGAAGAAATTAAATTTAAGGTGTGGGGTGTGGAAATGAAATCACAGGGCTGAAATTGGAAATGGAAACCTGATGTAAAATGAACTGCGCGCAGCAGAAGACGTTAAAGGGGGAAGACTTTGTTTATAAAAGAATTTAAAATTTGCAACGAAATAGAAAAAAACTTTAGTTTCTAAAAAAAAAGAGACTTTGTCAGGGGAGGTGTGTTTACAAAAGTTGGCAACCTTATAAAGTGGGGGAGGGGAGGGAGGAGATAACGGGTTTCCGGTGGGCTCTCCGCAATTCAAGAAAACCAACAATGTCTGCAACTGGTTTTGTGTCGTGGTTTATTTTATTTGCCGGGAAACTTCATCTCCCCCCCCACCCCCCACATCGGAAGCCGAAACAGCTCAGGGCAGCTACAGCCCTCATTGACTCAAGCCACAATTGTTGTGGTTAGAAGGCACATCAAACCATAAAAGTTCCCCAAAGGGGAAACGGCTGAGTTTATGTAAACCAGCCCAAAAAGCACCTGAGGTTAGTCTTTTATTTATTTATTTGCCTCTCGTTTTTAAAAATAATTTTTGCAAAGGACTCGAGGTGGTTAATGTAGCCAGCACATTCTCCTCCTCCTCCTGTGAGGTGGGTTGGGCTGAGAGAATCTTATTCCTTATTGTTTAATGACCCCGTAATTCCTGGGTAGAGAATGGAGCTGTTTACTAGCTGGATGCCCTTCCTGTCACCAATGCAGAGTTCACAGCAGATATATCCTCATTGTGCCCAGAGAGAGAAGTATATGTTGCTACCTAGGATCGAACTCACAGCCTCTGATTGTGAGGTGAGAGCTCCACCTCTAAGCTACCACACCACTCCCGGCAGAAGGGGGGGAGAGATAGAGGCAGATAGAGACAGAGATACAGAAAGAGAGAGAGAGAGACAGACACACACACACACAGAGATACAGAGAGGGAAAGGGGGCAGAGAGAGAGAGAGAGACAGAAAGAGAGAGATGCAAAAAGAGAGAGAGAGAGATACAGAGAGGGAAAGGGGAGGGAGAGAGAAATACAGAGAGAGACAAAGAGATGCAGAAAGAGAGAGAGATACAAAGAGGGAAAGAGGGAGAGAGAGATACAGAGAGAGACACAGAGAGATAAAGAGAGACAGAAAGAGAGTGAGAGAGACATACAGGGAAAGGGCAGAGAGAAATAGAGAGAGAGAGAGAGAGAGAGAGAGATGCAAAAAGCGAGAGGGGGGGACAGAGACAAAGAGAGGTACAGAAAGAGAGATATATATAAAGAGAGGGAGGGAGAGAGAGATACAGAGCGAGGGAGAGACAGACAGAGACAGAGAGACAGAGAGATGCAGAAAGAGAGTGAGAGAGATACAGAGAGGGAAAGGGGGAGAGAAATACAGAGAGAGAGAGAGAAGGAGACAGAGAGACAAAGAGAGGTACAGAAAGAGAGAGATACAGAGAGGGAAAGGGGGGAGAGAGACAGAGAGAGAAAGAGAGAGACGGAAAGAGAGTGAGAAATACAGAGAGAGAGACACAGAGAGAGAGACAAAGAGAGATGGAAAAAGAGAGAGAGATACAGAGAGAGGGAAAGAGGGAAGGGAAATACCACAGAGAGAGACAGACAGAGACAAAGAGAGGTACAGAAAGAGAGAGAGAGATAAAGAGAGGGAGTAGGAGAGAGGTACAGAGTGAGGGAGAGACAGACAGATAGAGACAGAGAGACAAAGAGAGATGCAGAAAGAGAGAGAGAGAGAGATAGAGGGAAAGGGGGAGAGAAAGAGACAGAAAGAGAGTGAGAGAGAGATACAGAGAGAGAGAATGACCAGCCCAACTTTACCCAGCCAGCTTTCATGCCTAAGGCAGGACTAGAACTCTCCGTCTCCTGGCAATTGGCCCAAAGTCACCCAGTTGGCTTTCATGGCCGAGGTAGGACTTGAACCCGCCGTCTCCCGCTTTCTAGCCTGCTGCCTTAGACCAAACTGGCTCTCTTGTGTTTTGGGGTGCCAGGGGTTTGCCATCCTTCCTGCCTTGCCCATTTCGGCCAGCCTATTTCAAAACTATTTTCGTGCCCACGAGGGACCATCGGTGAGGAACGGATGGAACATCCTTTCCCAACGTGGTGGAAAAGGATGCCGAGGATTTGAGCCAGTCCTTCGAAAGGAGGAGGGTGGGGGGCCACAGACCCACCCACCCACGCCAAGCTCTCGTCAAAATCCCGCCCGTCTAGCTCCCTCCAGCCCCTTCCACCCCACTGTTCCTGTGGGGACCGCTGGAGCTCCAAGTTCTCAGGGCATTTTGGCTGCCAGGCCTCCTAGAGGAAAGTTCCTCCACGCCTCTCTGCCTGCCAGAAAAAATGCCGGGAGTTTCTTTGGCGGGACAATGCAAATTTGAAGGGCAGCCCAGCAGGGGGTCGGTCATTCTTCTCCCAAAGAGGGGGAGAGAGAAAGGGGGGCTGCAGACCAGGGGGAGGAGGGGTGGGAAGGGAGAGGAGAGGCAGCAGGCCAGTTGGAGCCTGAAGAAGCGGGATTCTCAGAAAGCCAGCAAGAGGACAATAAAAAAAGAGAGATTCAGGGGGGCCTCTTGGTGCAAACTGGTATACAGAAGGAACTGGCACCATCCCCAGAAGGAGGTTCCTGGGTGCCATGGTGGTGGGTCGATCCTACTTTGTCGATGTTAGTTGCGAAGTCGTGTCCGATCCATCGCGACCCCATGGACCAGGTTCCTCCAGGCCTTCCTGTCCTCTCCCATCCTCTGGAGTCCATTGAAACTCACGCCGGCTGCTTCGGTGACTCCATCCAGCCACCTCCTTCTCTACCATCCTCTTCTTCTTCTTTTGCCCTCCATCCTTCCCAGCATGAGGCTCTTCTCCAGGGAGTCCTTCTTCCTTCTCATTAGGTAGCCAAAGTACTTGAGATAGATGATAGATGATAGATAGATAGATAGATAGATAGATAGATAGATAGATAGATAGATAGATAGATAGATAGATGGATGGATGGATGGATGGATGGATGGATGTATGTTGTGAGTTGCAAAGTCATGTCCAAGCCATCGTGACCCCATGGACAATGTTCCTCCAGGCCTACCTGTCCTCTACCATCCTCTGGAGTCCATTGAAGCTCAGGCCGACTGCTTCAGTGACTCCATCCAGCCTCCTCCTTCTCTCTCGTCCCCTTCTTCTTCTTTTGCCCTCCATCCTTCCCAGCATGAGGCTCTTCTCCAGGGAGTCCTTCTTCCTTCTCATTAGGTGGCCAAAGTCTTTGAGTTTCCTCTTCAGGATCTGGCCTTCTAAAGAGCAGTCAGGGTTGATCTCCTCTAGGACTGGCCGGTTGGATGGCCTTGCAGTCCAAGGGACACAATGCAGGAGTCTTCTCCAGCACCAGAGTTCAAAGGTCTCCATTCTTTGGCGCTCAACCTTCCTTGTGGTCCAACCTTCACAACCATCCATTGCAACTGAGAAAACCAGAGCCTTGGCTAGACGCACTTTTGTTGGCAGGGTGATGTCTCTGCTTTTTAGGAGGCTGTCTAGGTTTACCATAACTTTCCTCCCCAGGAGCAAACAATCCTAGTTACCTGCCCTTTTGCCCCTGTGGATGTAAGAGTCAAACCCTCCCCAAGGGGTCTCCAGACAGAGGTGGGTTCCTACCAGTTCGCACCTGTTCGGTAGAACCGGTTCGTCAAATCTACCGAACCGGTTAGAAGAGGTTCCACCAGTGGACCCGGAAAGCAGGCCACACCTACAGAAGAGGTTCCAAATTTTTTTGAAACCCACCACTGGTCCTTGGAGATGATTATTCTACACTATCATGCTCATATTTATAAAACTCAGTGCCTCTGTGAAAGGTAAGGATGACTACTGCGTTTGTGGTGCAATCAGAACATTGCGTGTGTTGAAGTTGTTTTAACGCAAACCAAAGGTGCCTTTTAAAAGTTTACATCCTATTCTTATGCAGGCCAGTGCTGTGTGGGAGGTAATTTAAGATGGTTCTGACAAGTGTCGTCGGCATCTTCATATCCGGTCACATGGGCGGCAAGCCACTCCCATCTGGTCACATGGGCGGCAAGCCACTCCCACAAAGGAGGCCACACCCACAGAGTAGGTTCGAACAATTTTTGAAACCCACCACTGTCTCCAGAGAACCGAACATCCTCTTCATCCTTCAGGACGTTCATGCGTGCACCACCCTCCAACATAAAACACCCACTCTCCAGTTCTTCCATAATCTGATCCCTCCTTTAGCCTACGGTGGATCCCGCTTCGTGCAGCCCCAAGAAGGGGAGGGAATGATTTAAGATGGTTTGTGAATTCCATCAGGGAAGTCCGAAATGGCTGCCCGAGGGACGTGGCCCATCGCTAAACCGTGTGTTGCCTTGACCTGACTTGGCTCGTTGTCTGCCTCCTGCCGGGAACTTATCTGGAACCAAAAATGTTTGCCGCAAAGACGTGATGCTAAGTTCGGCGCAGGCAGGGCAGCTCCCATATTCAACGTTTATTCAAGCAAATTGTAAAAGTCAGAGGGAGCGAAGGAGAGAACCTGGCTGGCACCACAATGCCCACAAGAACCACATTCCTGGCCTTGCGGTGAACAACGATCCTTCTTTCCCCAACTCTTGGGACCCAGCAAGTGGTTTCCTTATAACAGTGTTTCTCAACCTTAGCAACTTGAAGATGTCTGGACTTCAACTCCCAGAATTCCCCAGCCAGCATTCGCTGGCTGGGGAATTCTAGGAGTTGAAGTCCGGACATCTTCAAGTTGCCAAGGTTGAGAAACACTGCCTTATAATGAACCCACTAGGGGGCTATCAGACTCCATATTAGCTCTCTGTTGTGGCCCACCAGCGGACAGGGGAGCTGGCAGCGGAGTGAGGAAGTTGGGGAGGAAGATGGGCCAATCCTGGAGTCTGGGGAAGGCTCTGATGAGGGCTCTGTGTCGGAGGCAGAGAGGGGGCCAGGGCCGTCCGACAGTTATCAGCTGCCTTCGGAGCTAGACAGCAGTGAGGCAGAGGAACAGCTGGAGCCTGTTCCCAGTGTGCGCATGCCAGTGGTGGGTTTCAAAAAAAATTGGAACCTATCCTATGGGTGTGGCTTCCTTTGTGGGAGTGGCTTGCTGGCCATGTGACCTGGTGGGGGTGGCTTGCCGGCCATGTGCTTTCTTTCTTTCTTTCTCTCTCTCTCTTTCCTTCCTTTTGTCTCTCTGCCCCTTTTTTCTTTTTTTCTTTCATCTCTCTCTCTTTTTCTATTTTTTCTCTTTTTTATTTATTTATTTCTTCCTTCCTTTCTCTCTCGTCTGTCTGTCTGTCTGTCTTTCTGTGTGTGTGTGTGTGTGTGTGAGTGGTGGGTTTCAAAAATTTTTGGAACCTCTTCTGTAGGTATGGCCGGCTTTCCGGGTCCACTGGTGGAACCTCTTCTAACCGGTTCAGTAGATTTGACGAACCGGTTCTACCGAATAGGTGCGAACTGGTAGGAACCCACCTCTGGCGCATGCGCAGAGCTGCCAGAAGAAAAGAACAGCTCAGAAATCAGGGTCGGCTTGGGAGGTGGACGGTGAATGGCCCCTCCCATAGGACATAAAAGAGGAGCGAAAGGGAAGTGGGCTTTTTGCGGGAAACAATTCGCTCAGTTGGTTGTTAGATTCGTTTCAGGAGTGTGAAGATCTGTCCATGAATCTCAGAGACTCTGTGCCCAGAGTCTTTCCTTGCACAGCGCCTCCTTTGGAAAAATATTGACATGGCAGCTTTCCAGGATAGATAAGGTCTGTGGTCATAAATATTCCTTTGAAGGACTGTTTGCCAGGCCTTGGCTGAATCTGAATGAGAGGAATTCCCATTTGCTTAATAAAAGGGGTTTTGTCGGGGCCAGGAATCTGCCTCCTGCTTTTTGGGGAAGCCTCAGTCAGAACACTCTCATTATTCCAAAGACCAATCCTGGCCAGGCCCACGGAAGATCTCAAGGAGTTTGACTAAGAAACAGCTTTTGAAGCTAAGCAGATGACAAACCAACCTTGCTCTCCCCTCGTCGCACAAGAGTTTTTCTCTTCCCTCTTCTGAGTTTCCAAGAGGGGCCCAAATCAACTCGGCACACATGGCAGAGCCCATCCCGGAGCCCCGTGGGTGTGCCACGTGTCCTCTTTCAAGATCCGATGGCCAAGGATACGACAGCCGCCAGGAACGTTGATCGGCATCGCGCAGGGAAAGCGGCCCTGTTCCCCGGGCCAACTTTTGTGGTCCAAAGATTAGGGGCAGCTTTGGAGATCTATCGAAAGAGACATTCTTTCCTCCGGTTGGAAGGATCCTCTTACCTCCTTGGTGCGGCTTCTAGAGCAAGAGGAGGCAGCCACACTTCACCACCCCCGCGAGTCCTGGGTCCCAACGTTGAGTGCTCAACAGTGGCTCAGAAGTGGCTGTGGATGGAAGCTGCGCCAGCTTCTTGGCGTGACTGCCATGATCCCCACGTGTCCTCCTGACCATGTTTCTGAAGCCAACCTCCTTTGGTGCCCTTGGAGGGGTGCACCAAATCTCCTGCAGGGTGGGGGGGTGGCTCTCAGCAAAGGAAGGCTTGCAGGGCGGGGCCCTTCCCCAATCCCCCCCACTCCCGGCAGCTGCTGGGAGGATAATCTTAGGAACGCGGCTGGGAGAACGGCATTCTCTGAAGCGGTTCCAAGCACTCATCACTCAACCAGACAAGTGCAGGGGGCTGGCAGGCCTCTGCCCTCCTCCTCCTCCTCCTCGTCCCGCCAGAGAAAATGCCCTTTTAAAACCCTGCGGACGCCAGGGCACACAGGCTCGCCGCTTTGATCTCTTTCTCCGAGCGATGGGCAAGATCAATTTTCATCCACCTCACCCAGCTCCAGATCAAAGGAAGGAGGTTGAGAGCAGGGAAAGTGGAGGGAGGGGGGGGAGAGGCACAGAAGGCGGGGAGGGGGGGCAGGGAATGGGCAGGAACCTGAAAACATGGCACAAATACATGCCCGCTTCCATCCTCGGGAGCACCTCCGAGTTGCTCAGCTTCATCAGCAAAGGGGAAGCCATGAAGAACATGGTTTCTTTCGCTAGGGAGTCCTCAAACTTACCAGCGGCCATTTATAAAACTGTTTTGGCATTGAGACAAATAGCAAGAGCCCTTAGACTTATACACCGCTTCATAGTGCTTTTACAGCCCCCTCTAAGCGGTTTACGGAGTCAGCCTCTTGCCCCCAACAATCTGGCTCCCCACTTTACCCACCTCGGAAGGATGGAAGGCTGAGTCAACCATGAGCTGGTCAGGATCGAACTGCTGGCAGTGGACAGAATTATTCCATTATACTGCATTCTAACCACTGGGAGGGAGGGAGGGAGGGAGGGAGGGAGGGAAGGAAGGAAGGAAGGGAAATAGCAATAGCACTTAGACTTATACACCGCTTTACAGTGTTTTACAGCACTCTTTAAGCTGCTTAAAGAGTCAGCCTCTTGCCCCTCCCAACAATCTGGGTCCTCATTTTACCCACCTCGGAAGGATGGAAGGCTGAGTCAACCATGAGCCAGTCAGGATCGAACTCCTGACAGTGGGCAGAGTTAGCAATAGCACTTAGACATATACTGCCTCACAGTGCCCTACAGCCCTAAGTGGTTTATAGAGTCAGCCTCTTGCCCCCCCAACAAACTGGGTCCTCATTTTACCCACCTCAGAAGGATGGAAGGCTGAGTTAACCGTGAGCTGGTCAGTATCGAACTCCTGACAGTGGGCAGAGTTAGCAATAGCAATAGAACTTAGACTTATATACTGCTTCACACTGCTCTACAGCCCTCTCTTAAGCGGTTTACAGAGTCAGCCTCTGGCCCCCAACAATCCGAGTCCTCATTTTACCCACCTCGGAAGGACGGATGGCTGAGTCAACCCTGAGCCTGGTGAGATTTGAACTGCCGAACTGCAGCCAGCAGTCAGCAGAAGTCGCCTGCAGTGCTGCATTCTCACCACTGCTCCACCTCAGCTCATCATCCCGCAAAGGGGACTCATGACCAGATTCGAGGCCACGAGGGCCACCCCACCACCACATTTCGACACTCGGACACAGGCCTGAATTTAGGGGAAAACATTGTGGAAGCCAGAGGAACAGGTGGACCTTGCTAACCTGGAGAGGACAGAATAATAGGGTTGATGGAGGTCTTCTAGTCCAACCCTCTACTCAGTCGGGAGACCCTACCCCAGTGATGGAGAGCCTTTTCAGCGCCTCAAACGGAGCACCGGTGTGCATGCGCCGGAGCACTGGGAAACTGAAGAGCAGCTGGTCGGTGCACCTGCGCGCCCAGCCAGATGGTACTGTGGTTTCTGGCACACCAGCTGGTTTTTGTGCGCACCAGAGCACAGAAACCCGAAGAGCATCTGGTCGGCATGTGCATTCACACCGGCCACTGGTCTTCGGGTTAGTGGCACTCCGGCATGTGCAAAGACTTAACTGGCCAGCGTGCAGGTGAGCGCCGTAAACCGAAACAGCAGCTGGTGATGGCGCGTGTGCCCACCGAGAGGGCTCTGCGTTTGCCCCCCTCTGGCACGCATCCCATCAGGGCTGTACACAAAGGGATGCCCAACCTCTTTTTAAAAATGGTGAAAGCCGGGTCTGTAGGTAAAATTCACCCGACCTGGAACCTGACAGGTGATTGCAACGGCCAACTTCTACCCGCTCTAGGCTGACCCTCCCATTCTGGAGGTCCCCGCCCCAAGTGGCAGCTGTTTGGGGCTGAACGGCAAGCGAGGAAGAGGATGCATTCAACAGGTTGGCCCTCCTTCCATCTGGACCTCGGATGGTGGACATCTCGATCCAGAGAAGATGCAAGGGGAAGAACCGTTGGTCCCCAAATCTTCTGGGTTGACACACAACATCCCACCTCGGCTTCTGGAATGTCTCTGGGGATTCTCCATCATGCAGGTCGTGGTTGCCCCAGAGGTGCTTCTTGCAAGAGGCAACTGAGACTTTCTGGTTCTTTTGAAAAGGTTCCGCTTCTCATCCAAGGAGCTTCTTCGTGTCTGGAGAACTGGATCCTTGGACGAGAAGCGAAATGTTTTGAAGGAGAAAAAGCAAGAAAGGTCCGGTTGCCTTTTGTGGACGGAGCTTGTTAGGCAGCTGAGAGCCAGCCAGGTTGGCTGATCTATGCCCACCAAAGGTCACCAGGGCCCACCAAAGACAGCAAACCAGAGCTGGACTGAGGGAGGGAGGGAGGAAGGGAGGGAGGGAGGGAGGGAGGGAGAGAGAGAGAGAGAGAGAGAGAGAGAGAGGCAGACACAGAGACACAGAGAGAGAGAGACAGAGACAGAGATAGATAGATAGATAGATAGATAGATAGATAGATAGATAGAAGATAGATAGATAGATAGATAGATAGATAGATAGATAGATAGATAGATAGATAGAGATAGATAGATAGATAGATAGATAGATAGATAGAAGATAGATAGATAGATAGATAGATAGATAGATGATAGATAGATAGATGATAGATAGATGATAGATAGATAGATAGATAGATAGATAGATAGATAGATAGATAGATAGATAGATAGATAGATGGAAGATAGATAGATAG
>NW_022473778.1:0-32500 GCF_009769535.1 Thamnophis elegans | reverse complement strand
CTCTCTTTCATTTGTTTTTTTCTCTCCCTCTTTCCTCTTTCTCTGGCTTTCTTTCTCCCTCTTTAACTCTCTCTGTCTTTCTTTGTCTCTTTTTTCTCTCTTTTTCTTTCTCACTTTCTCTTCGTTCTCTCTTTCTCCCTTTTTTTCTTTCATGCTTTCTCTCTTCCTCTTCCTCTTTGTCTTTCTATTTCTACTTTCTTTTTTCTTTTCCTCTTTCTCTTCCTTGCTTTCTTTTTTTCTTTCTTTCTCTCTTCCTCTTCCTTCCTCTTTTCTGTCTCTTTCTTTCTCCCTCTTTTCTTTCTTTTTTTTCCTTTCTTTTCTTCTCTGTCCCTTTCTCTTTTTCGGTGTGTGTGTGTGTGTAAGCCTTAGCACATAGCATCCTCGTGACTCTCTTTAGGATCTATTGTATATATCTATATCTATAAAACAGGGGTTAAATGAACAAGGCTTTTTCATTTTATGCATTATTTCCTTTTATTCGTTTATTCATGTATTGATTTTTTGTTGCTCTTAAAAGAGTGACAGGAAAAGAAAGAGAAGAAACATTACCAATTTTTTAAATTACCAGGGCTGTGGTTTTTGTTTAATTGTTTGCACTAGGAGAAGCTTTGTGGGTGGGTGGGGGAGACACACTATTGTGTAGTGGGGAAGGAAGGACAGATCCAAGGAAGGAAAGAAGGCTGGGGGACTCTTGACTATCGAAGTAAAATATGAATTACTAAAGCTGGCTACTGTTTATATAATCACATTCAGTCGATGCCGTCCCCGTGGTTTTTCCTCAGGGAAGAGAAAGGGGTTTTTCAAAGACCAGTTTCACCCCTTCCATTGTTATGGCCCAGAAGGGAAGATTCCCCTTGAGCCTATACAGGCAGTCCTCGAGTTACAACCATAAAGGGACATGCCCTTTACAATTGTAAGCCAGGACAGTCATATATCAGGACACCAGACATATGACTGGCCCGATTGTAGGCCCTTTTTGGCGGCGGTCGTGAAACAAACACTGTGGCCATTAAGCGAACCAATCATGGGTTATGGGCCTGTTTTGACGAAAACCGGAAGGAACTGATGATTTTCGGCAACAGCCATCGTGGTCACATTTGGGGTGTTACAAACGACCGTAAATATGGACCAGGTGCTGAACACCCAAAGTGAGGTCATGTGACTTTGGAGGATGGGACAGGGATGGCCCTCAGAACTTCAAAACTGGGTCGTAAGTACCCCAGGGAAGTCCATGATAACTTTAAATGGTCATTAAGTGACCGGTCATAAGTTGAGGACTACCTGTGTCTCCATCACTCTGGAACCTTTCTGATTGTCCATCACCCTGGAACCTTTCTGATTGTCTGATCTGAAAAGATTCCCTAGGAGGAACTTACAAGAGGTTGGATCCCACTGGAACAGGAAGATCTTGGTCTCCTTTCCTGTCCAGGAGGAACCAATAGCCAGTCTTAAGGGATGGTCTCCAAAACCAGAAGAACATTCTACCTGGTCACCACACTGGAGAACTGGGCTTCAACCCAACACCATGGTGGAAGACCAAGCATCTGACAGTGACCTAGGGCTGGCTCTCTCTTGATTGGGGATCCAACTAAGGTTTTAAGGGAGACGATCCTGGACTGTCATTCCCACCAGTGGGTTCCTGTGGCACCTTTGTGTAAGAGAGAAGCCAAGGAAGGAAGGAAGGAAGGAAGGAAGGAAGGAAGGAAGGAAGGAAGGAAGACAGCGTGAGGCAACGGTGTTTTAATAAGCGTAGGGTTGACGGTGGGTCTGGAACGAAGTCCGAAAATGGCCACCTTTGTTTTGTGAAGAACACAAGGCCATCGCGATGTGGGTCTCTTCTACGTCGTCATCCCACGGCTCCTCGTCTTCCGAGAGGCCCAGTTGGGCTTTGAGATGTTTCAATTGGGCCAGTGTGATATTGTTTCCTCCACACACGATCACCACGAGAGAGTCCAGCTGGGGCGTCAGCTTGCCTTCTGCTTGTAGCTTTTGCACCCTTCCGCTGTAGACAATGGCTAAGGCAGCCCCACAAGCAGGCTCCACGAGGATCTTCTCGTCATCTGGGGGGGGAGGGAGAGAAAAAAAATGGGGATTTGAATTCACTGAATGAGGCGAAGAGGAAATTGATGCCTATGAGTTCAGCATCATTGTAAATCTAGGACCCTTAAACTGGCTGGCCACTAGAGGGCCAAGAAGAATGTATATACGATTCTCTTTGCTGCCATCTAGTGGTGTTCTATATGGTAGCTCAGCTCTAGGACTCTAGTCTTATCTAACTGAAAGCTTGTAGAGCAAGTGACAGTAAGACTAAAGCCGAAAAGAGGGTCACCAAGAAATAACTTAATACATAAGAAATGTATCTATGATGGGGGGGATGCGGTGGCTCAGCGGTTAAGCCGCTGAGCTTGTCAGTCAGAAAAGTCGGCAGTTCGGCGGTTCGAATCCCTAGTGCCGCTTAACGGAGTGAGCTCCCGTGACTTGTCCCAGCTTCCGCCAACCTAGCAGTTCGAAAGCAGGTAAAAAATGCAAGTAGAAAAAATAGGAACCACCTTTGGTGGGAAGGGAACAGTTTTCCATCCGTCTTTGGCATTGTGTCATGCCACATGACCACGGAGACGTCTTCGGACAGCGCTGGCTCTTCGGCTTTAAGACGGAAATGAGCACCTCCCCCTAGAGTCGGGAACGACTAGCACATATATGCGAGAGGAACCTTTACATTTACTTTTATCTATGCTGGAAAGGAGTATCCATTAAGCTGGCACAATGAAGACAAGTACTTTTAGCAATAGCAAGAGCACTTAGATTTATATGCCACTTCACAATGCTTTTACATCCCTCCCTGAGTGGTTTACAGAGTCAGCCTATTGCCCCACAAAAATCTGGTTCCTCCTTTTACTGACCTCAGAAGGAGGGAAGGCTGAGTCAACCTTGAGCTGGTCGGGATCGAACTTCTGGCTGTGGGCAGAGTTAGCCTGTGATACTGTTTTCTTTAGCAGATTTTTTAAAATTATTTTTTCCCTTCTACAACACCTAACAGTCATTACATCAACATTGTTATGTCATCATACCTGTACATGTATATAATATTTCGCTTCTATATTTACACACTTTATACACAGTTCTATATATATTGTTTTTTGGCTTAATTAATTTTATTCCTGTTTTGCAGCCATTTGTACCAATTGTTGCAAATTTCATAATATTCCACTCTTCTTTATCTTTTAATTTCAGTGTTACCGTATATACTCGAGTATAGGCCGACCCGAATATAAGCCGAGGCACCTAATTTTACCACAAAAAACTGGAAAAGTTATTGACTCGAGTATAAGCCTAGGGTGGGAAATGCAGCAGCTACCGGTAAATTTCAAAAATAAAAATAGATACCAATAATGTTTTTGAATATTTATTTCAAAGAAAAACAGTAAACTAGCGGTGTATTCAATGAAATACTTCACTCACCTCATGATGCTGATGTCCCGCTGTGATGATGATGTCCCGTGCAGCCGCGGGAGCGATGTCCCGCCTCCTATGACACACGGCACAGTGATTCCTATCATTGGATCACTGTACCAGAGGAGGTGGGACATTGCTATGTGGCTGCTTGCCATAACAAGGAGGAGGTGGGACATCGTTGCAGAGCGGCAGGAGGGGGAGGAAGGGGAATCGTAAGACAGCCCTGCATTACATTAGAACGTGAGGAGGGGGGATGGTGCGGTGCGCGCTGCGCGGCAAACTGACACAGAGGGAGGGGAAACTCACAGGGGCACTGGGCCATTCACGAGTGTCACCCAGCGGCATGGCCCCGCCCCTTTTTCTCCTCCATTTCGGGCAAATTTTTCACTGACTCGAGTATAAGCCGAGGCGGCTTTTTTCAGCCCAAAAAGTGGGCTGAAAAACTAGGCTTATACTCGAGTATATACAGTAATTTGTCCATCTCTGCACAATCCAAAGGTTTTTTTATCACTAATTCGTCCGAGGGGGTATTATTTTGTTTCCAGCATTGGGCAAATGCTATTCTAGCTGTAGTTAGCAGATGTGTTAATATGTACTTAATTTTCTTTGTATATTTCCCTTTGATTATTCCCAGTAGAAAGATTTCGGGTGTGATACTGCTTTCTAACTACTACACAGGAAGGAAGGAAGGAAGGAAGGAAGGAAAGAAGGAAGGAAGGAAGGACTGTTAACATGGGATTTGAAGGAGTTGTAATGAAATTGGAGGTGGAGGTGGAGGGAGAGGAAGAGGTAGAGGTAAAGATAAGGATAGGTGGAGGAGGAAGTGGAGATAGACACGAAGCAGTGACATGCGGTCAGCTTTATGGCTGGTGAGGCAGCTTTTTAGACTGTGGACTTCAACTCCCAGAATTCCACAGCCAGGCATGCTCAGTTCCGATTTAAAGCGACAGCATTTTCCCCCCTTGCAAAATAAGTTTTCCCATTCTTTTTCTTCTTCCTCCTCCTCCTTCCTCCCTCTCTCCCTCCCTCCCCCCTCTCTCAAACAGACACACGCACACAGAGAAATTGGATCCCTCTCTCACTCACTCACTCTCAAACAATGCATATATTCTCCAAAGGCTTGAAAGCAGCTCCTCTGCCATACCCCCTCTTCCCCTGCTGCCTTCCGATCAAACTTTTTGAATTCCTCCCCCCTCCCCACACACGCACCTTTTCCAGCTGTTTCAGAGACGATTTCAACTCTGCTTCGGCCTGCCCTCATGAAAGGCCAGAGCTCTGAATCAGACTGAGCTAGTTGCTCCCAGAGAACTCTAAAAAGCCTCTAAAAATGCCCTCTACAGGAGGCGAGAGAACACGTGCCTCCTTTGCATACGAATTTTTTTGCTTGTTAACCCTTGCTTAACTCTTAAAAGGCGAAAAATTGCTTATGCACAGGAGGCCCCTATTTCTCTGGCCTCCTCCTATAGTTAACACTAAGCACTGTTCCAAGTCACTGTGAATCTGGTAGCAACTACCTTGGCTTTAATTATTTTTTAAAAATTCTTTAAAATTCTTTCCTTTTCCTCATGACTGGTGAGGCCACGCCTCCCCTGCCTCTAGTGACTGCACGCTCTTGACACGAAGATAATGATACTAATGATAAAAATAGGAGGTGGAGATGGAGGTGACGGAGACGGAAGTGGGGATGAAAATGGAGGTGGCGATGGAGACGGAGGTAGAGATAAACTAAAGAAGGAAGTGGACATGGAGATGGAGGTGGAGATGAAGATCAAAACTGAAACAAAGATGATAAAGAGCTGGAGGTGGAAGTAGAAGAAGAAGTAGAGCCTTAAATTAAAGTAGAAACCGTAGAGGTAGAAACAACAACAGAGACGGAGAGACAAGATAGGTTGAGCGTGCCAGGTGCCACACCACACACCCACAAACTTTTCAATCGCTTCCACTGCCTCCTGGTCCGTGACCACTACTGATAGAGTCGGGTGCTCCTGAGCCAGCTTCAAAGTCTCTGCTGCCACCACGCTCACCCCCAGAGTTGTTGCGACACTGAAAGGAAGAGAAGTGTTAGAGTTACTACACCAAACCATAGTTTGATTAACCGTGTATTATTGAATAAACCCCAACAAGTTCCTATATAACCCATTATGACAGAGGCCATATTTATCAGATTCACCCTTGATACTTGTGGTGGTCTGTCGGCTGGCGCCCCCTCCCCAGCAGCCGGATCAGAAGAGGGGGGTCAGCATCAAGGCAACCTGAGGGCTCCGTGGGGAAAGAGGGAACAGAGCTGGCAGAGAGAGAGAGAGAGAGAGAGAGAGAGAGATTGAGCCAGGGCCGTCCGTCAGCCCTCAGATGGAGAGTCAGCAGCCCCCAGGTCTGGAGGTAGCTTATGAGGAAGAGGAGGAACAGCTGGGCCCAGTGCCTGATGCACAGAAGGCAGAGGAGAGGAGAGCAGTGGAAATCTATGGGCCGGTCCTTAGGATGGAAGAACCACTGCTGCTAACGAAGCCCAGCCTAGCTCTGGGGATAAAAGGCAGGGAGCGGAGATGAATAGATGTGGCAGAGGAGAGGAGAGCAGTGGAAATCTATGGGCCGGTCCTTGGGACGGAAGAGCCACCGCTGCTAACGAAGCCCCACCCTAGCTCTGGGGATAAAAGGCAGGGGGCAAAGATGAATAGATGTGGCAGGCAACTATTCATCTCCGTGATGGACAGACTTGTTAGTCTGCGGTGAGAGAGAAAGTTTTTGTTGGGGCTGCTGGCACTCCTAATCAAGGAATCTTTGAGTTCATTTCAGAGGGGTTATCATGTTTGGGGAGTTGGGTCAGAACAATACTCAACCCAACTACAATGTGTTTGGTTGTGGCTTCCCATGATCTGCACAACATCCTGTGCAGATGTTCTGACCTAAGCTTCCTGATAAAGCATAAATCACATGCTTAGTCCCAAAAACCCTCTTTTATTTATATGGCTATAAATTATGTCCATTCACAGCCCGTAAAGAGTCTGTGAAGAGTCCAATAGAAGTCTGCCAAAGTCTTTCGGGATAAGGCCAGAGGTGGGTTCCTACCAGTTCGCACCTATTCGGTAAAACCGGTTCGTCAAATCTACCGGACCGGTTAGAAGAGGTTCCACCGGTGGACCCGGAAAACAGGCCACACGTACAGAAGAGGTTCCAATTTTTTTGGAAACCCACCCCTGGTCCTTGGATATGATTATTCTACACTATCATGCTCATATTTATAAAGCTCAGTGCCTCTGTGAAAGGTAAGGATGATTACTGCGTTTGTGGTACAATCAGAACATTGCGTGTGTTGAAGTTGTTTTAACGAAAACCAAAGATGCCTATTAAAAAACAAGTTTACATCCTATTCTTATGCATGCCAGTGCTGTGTGTGAGGTAATTTAAGGTGGTTCTGACAAGTGTCATCGGCATCTTCATATCCGGTCACATGGACGGCAAACCACTCCCATCCGGTCACATGGGTGGCAAGCCACTCCCACAAAGGAGGCCACACCCACAGAGTAGGTTCGAACAATTTTTGAAACCCACCGCTGGATAAGGCTGATAAGCACCCACCTTTATCTCCCTTGAAACGCTGCCAGAGACCTAGTTGCCAATTAGTTTTGTAAGGTCAAACGGAGCACAGAGTCAAAACGGAGCTTCTCAGAGTTTGAACGGACCAGAATGAACAAAATTGCTTCCTGCAAAGGCTCACGTCCATCTGCTCCTCTTTTATGTCTTACGGGAGGGGCTAATAATCTCCAAGCCTTGCACCCAAGTTGCCCCCTTTGTCTTAACTGTTCTTGCCTTCTGGCAACTCCGTGCATGCGCGCACTGGGAACAGGCTCCCCCTGTTCTTCTGCCTCGCTGACGTCAGACTCCGGAGGCTCCAGAGACAACACATAACTCCCAAGTGGCCCTGTCTCTCTCTCTCTCTCTCTGCCTCCGATGCAGAGCCCTCGTCCGAGCCTTCCCCAGACACCAGGACTGGCCCATGTTCCTCCCCAACCCTCCTCACTGTCTGACTCTGCTGCCAGCTCTGCAGGCCACCAGCAGACCACAACACTAGGCCAGAAAAGGAGCCAACCATCATCCAGTTGGCGGCATGAATACACTGAGCCGAGGTGGCGCAGTGGTTAAATGCAGCACTGCAGGCTACTTCAGCTGACTGCAGTTCTGCAGTTCGGCTGTTCAAATCTCACTGGCTCAGGGTTGACTCAGCCTTCCATCCTTCCAAGGTGGGTAAAATGAGGACCCAGATTGTTGTTGGGGGCGATATGCTGACTCTGTAAACTGCTTAGAGAGGGCTGAAAGCCCTATGAAGTGGTATATAAGTCTAACTGCTATTGCTATTGCTATTGCTACTGTGAATTATAGAAGAGATGGCCGTATCCAGCCCTAGTTCTTCTCAGCCTGGGCTCCTCATCCTGAACAGCAAAAGTCCATCCCAAGTCTCACCTGGTAATTTGAGGAAGTGTCACCAGCTTCCCAGCTGCCAAGGCAGCATTCAGGCTGTGAGCTCCTTTGGTTTCCAAGGCAACCACCGGCACATCGTCCCAGCCCACTTCTCGTAGGCCTTGGACCACTCCACATAGCATGCCCCCTCCTCCGACGGAGAGGGCGATGGCTCCAGGCTTGGAGGCCATCTGCTCTTTCATCTCCCGGACCAGAGTCATGTGACCTTCCCTGGAAGGGAGAGAGGGAGAGGGTGAGCCGAACGGCCTTAGCAAAGAATTGAGAAGGCAGGAGAGGAGAGAGGAACCGAGGGAAGACAACGAGACCGAGATGGGTGAATATTTCTTGGAAATATTGGTTGGAAATATGAACTGCAGCAGGGGTGGGTTCTCCGGCCACCATTACTATCGGTTCGGTGCCTGAAAAATTTTGCATGCTCCACGCACGTGCGCATTTGCACCAGGAACGATCTGCGCATGCATGCAACGTTAAAAAAAGGAATAAAAATTACACTTTTTCAATGAAGATTGAAATTGCACATGTGCAGAACAGTAAATCAAGATGGCGCCATCGAGGATAGGACTGGTATCATTATTTCACTTCATTTCATTTATTGGATTTCTAGGCCGCCCAATCCCGAAGGACTCCGGGCGGCTTACAGAAATGAAAATTATTAAAAAAAGAATTAAAACAATGAGACACAACAAAGTTAAGAAAAAGCACAGCATACACCCAATCAGAGAGGGGCCGGACCTCAATCAAGAGCTCAACAGCCCCAGGCCTGCCGGAAAAGCCAGGTTTTAATAGCTTTGCAGAAGGCCATGAGAGTGGGTAGGGCCCGGATCTCTGGGGGCAGCTCATTCCATAGGGCCAGAGCAGCAACAGAGAAGGCCCTACTCCTAGGTGTCGCCAGCCGACATTGTCCCGCTGAAGGCACCCGGAGAAGGCCCATCCTGTGCAATCTTTTTTTTCTTTTTTTCAATCAAAAGTTTTATTTCTTTTAAAACAAACATTTCATCATTCCTCAATCAGTAAGACATCAAAGTACAATTTTTTGTATGTCAAAATAATTCTAGTTTACCACCAAATTCTTGTCTAGCCTAATATATACCACTCCCTCCACCCTGCCCCCCAACCCCCCTCCTCCTTCCCCCCCCCGACCCCAGAACCCGTACACGGTATGGATTTTTAACAAACACAGTCTAAAATCTGTTGGAAAAAAAAGAAATAAAGAAATTAATGACATTCTACATTGACCTTAGCTTCTTCTTGCTGAGCTAACTTTAAACAATTTAAATCATTTCTGATCTTAATAGCCTTGATAGGCTAACTGGAATTTCTTGGTCCCATATTTATTTTGTATATAGTCAATCCATTTTTTCCAGTCTCATTTATATCTCTCACTTGAGTGATCTTTAAGATATGCCGATATTTTAGCCATCTCGGCTAAATTTGTAACTTTCAATGTCCATTCTTGAGTTGTAGGCAAGTCTTCCTTCTTCCAGTATTGCTCCACCAACAGTCTTGCTGTTGGTCTAAGTTATGTGTCCTCCAGAGTTACTACCTATTCGTCTTAACCGGACCGAATAGTTAGGAACCCACCTCTGAACTGCAGGTAATCCTTGAGTTACATCCAATCATTTAGTGGTGGTTTGAAGCGACAACACCCAACTGGAAAAGAAAGTGATACACAACTGGTCCTCGCACTTATTAGGACTCTTGCAGGATTCTCAACTGTCCCCCTTAACAACTGCAGTGATTCGCAGACCCCAGTTGTGGGCGTATGTCAAGGACATCCTTCCTTGAAACTCAGCAACTCAAACTCAACTGTGTGGTAGAGATATTCATGGACCCGGACTTAGAGTAGCCCAAAAACCAAATGTGGGAGGACGTTTGATATATAGCAAAAGACAGTGGTAGGATTCAGACGGTTCGCACCTATTCAGGAGAACCGGTTGGTAACTTTCCAGGCAGTTGGGAGAACCGGGTGTTGGAAGAAATCTCCTTTTGTTTTTTTCCCCACTTTACAGGGCTAATCCTGTAAGGAAGGCAGGAAGGAAACATTCTGGTGTTGTTTCTAGCCTAATCTTTGTTGCCCTGCTTACAGAAACTGCCTCTCCGGTTAACCCTGATTACGTCGCGATAGCTAAGGCGAAGAAGCGCCCATCGATGGGAGTGACGTTGAGTTGGCCACGCCCACACGGTCACATGACCACCGAGCCCCGCCTACCCAGCTGGTCATTAGGGCAGCGAACCGGTTGTTCAATTATTTGAATCCCACCACTTTTCTTCAGGTAACCTTTGAGTAACAGCCAATTATTTAGTGACGGTTCAAAGCAACAACACCAACTGGGGAAAAAGTGACGTAGAGCTAGTCCTCACACTTATGGCTGTTGCAGCATTCTCAACATCCCCCTTAACAACTGCAGTGATTCGCGGGTCAAGGAGTGCCTATCTAGCACAATCTTCCTTGAAACTCAGCGGCTCAAACTCAACTAGGTGGTAGAGTGGTAGAACAATTAATCAGTGAAACAATTTGCCTCCAGAAGTTGTGAATGCTCCAACACTGGAAGTTTTTAAGAAGAGGTTGGATAACAATTTGTCTGAAGGGGTGTAGGGTTTCCTGCCTAAGCAGGGGGCTGGACTAGAAGACCTCCAAGGTCCCTTCCAACTCTCGATGTACTTGGAGCTTGATTTAGAACAGGCCAGAAACCAAATGTGGGAAGATATTTGATATATAGCAAAAGACCATAAATTGGTTCTGAGAAATTTGAACCGAATGTCCTCCAAAGATGTCTACAATCACAGATCTAGGCTTCACACCAAAATTGATTGATGAGCTTGGCCTCCAAACCTTCCACTGCCTTGAGGATATAATTTCCACATCGGCATAAAAGAAAGTAAGAATGGCCCTTGTGTTCCTTTGGGTACTCTTTAGAATAGACCTTAGTTGGACTTTCCATGTGCTACAGGTATGAAAAATAATTCCTAGATATATATATTAGGAAAAAAATAAAACTTGTTCTATTAATTTGACACCGATGCCAGGGGCTTGCAGATCTTTTCATAAAGGCCATAACCTCTTCTCCTCCCCCTTTTGGCTATAATATAATTAATTCATTCTTTATGCAGTGGGAGGTAAAGGATTGTAGTCCTCCCCTCAAGCCAAGTGAGATAACGGCAGCATCTGGGTAAGGAATCTCTTCTTGGTCTTGTCAGCTAAGATCAAGTGTAGAGAGTGGGTGGATAAAATTAAGGGACCGGAATGCAATCTTGAGCCTTTATAGAAAAGATGGGGCTATAAATTTAATGATGGAGGAGGAGGAGGAGGAGAAAAGAAGGGAGGGAGGGAGGAGGAAGAGGAGGAGGAGTAGAGGAAGAGGTAGAAGGAGTAGCAGGAGGAGGAGGGGGAGGGAGGGAGGAGGAGGAGGGGCGGAGGAGGAGGAAGAGGATGGAAGGAGGAAGGAAGGGAGGAGGAGGAGGAGGAGGAGGAGGGAGAGTGGAATGGGAGGAGGAAGAGGGGAGAGGAGGAGGAGGAGAAAGGAGGAGGAGAAAGGAGGAGAGGAACAAGAAGAAAAGATGAAGAAGGAGATGAGGGAAGAAGGAGGAAAGAAGGAGAAGAGGAGGAGGGGGAGGAGGAAGGAGGAAAGAGAAAGTGGAAGAAGGAGAAGAAAAGGAGGTGTAGAAAGGAGAAGGAAGGAAGAAGGAGAAAGGAGGAAGGAAGAAGGAGAAGGCAGGAGGAGGAGGGAGGAAAAGGAGAAGGAGGAAGAAGGAGAAGAAAAGAAAGACAAGGAAGAGGAGGTCTATTTCTTTTAGGAATACTTACCAAATCAAGGGGTCATCGAATGGAGGCACATAAACCCACTCAGGATTGTTCTTCACCAACTCTTTAGCTGCTTTTGTGCTGTCTGCTAATATCTGGGGAAATGAAGTCCTTGTGTTAGATCAAGATGCTAAGAAAACAAAATCAAGAAATATTAACCACTATCTGCAACCTTGAAGAACGACAATATGCTATAGGTACATTGTTCCACTAGTTAATTGTTTTCATTGTCAGGAAATTCCTACTTAGTTCTAGGTTGCTTCTCTCTTTGGTTAGTTTCCATCCTTTGTTTCTTGTCCTGCCCTCAGGTGCTTTGGAGAATAGCTTAACCTCCTCTTCTTTGTGGCAGCCCTTCAAATACTGGAAGACTGCTATCATGTCACCCCTAGTCCTTCTCTTCATTACATCAGTCCCAGTTCCCACATCCCTCATTCGTATATTTTAGCCTCTGTTAAAACATTCATGACCGGGAGAGACATGGGGACAAGGTCAGCCAACGAATAGGCATAGCAACTAAGTCAGTTGGGAGCCAATGGGAGCTTAAACAGAACTGAGTCTGTGCAGAGAATTGAAAATGAAACTTAAGGAGAAAGAAGTCTGCTGCTCTGAGAAGTAAACTAGCAGTCTTGTCTGCGGAAATGAAACTAACTGCTTGTGTTTGCCTGTAACTCTCCTGCCTGAACCACCTATTGGTATTGTACATTTATTAATCTATTATTATATATATAAAGAAGTTAATGAATCCTGCTGCATCAGTTATCTGTGCGTGCTTCTGGATTTGAATTTAGGCAACAAACATTGACATCCTCCAGTCCCCTAATCCTCTTGGTTGCTCTTCCCTGCACTCTTTCTAGAGTCTCAACATCTTTTTTACACCGTGGCGACCAAAACTGGATGCAGGATTTCAAGTGTGGTCACCACTTAACAGCCCTGGCAAAAAGGATCATAAAATTGGGCCCGGTTCATTTAACAACCCGCCTTGCTTAATGATGGAATTTCCAATTATGGTCGTGAAGTTAAGGATGACCTGTAATAGCAGATCTTCAGATCTGTTTTTGTTCCTCAGCCCACTGTCTCCCCACCTACCTCTCCTTCAACGTACACCGAGCTGCCTTCTTCCTTCAGTCGCTCAATAGTGAAAGCTGGGGTACAGGAGGGGACGTAGATGGTGGCTGGGATCCCCAACATTCGGGCAGAGTAAGCCACCGCAAGGCCGGCATTTCCAGCTGAAAAGGAAAGTTGTTTGACGTGTGATGTGAAGTTCGGTGCTGGGTCGCGAACCCATGGCTGTCAGCTTTCCAGCTGATAAGTTCAGCATCTTTAACCAGTGAGCACCTTCCCCTTAGCAGGTAGTAACCTAAACAACCCATTTCATGTGCTAGGAGAGCCATGGTGGGGCAGTGGTTAGAGTGCAGCATTGCAGGCTACATCTGCTGCCTGCCGGCTGCCTGCAATTCGTCAGTTTATATTTCACCAGGCTCAAGGTTGACTTCCAGCCTTCCAAGGTGGGTAAAACAAGGACCCAAAATTGTTGGGGGGCAATATGCCGACTCTGTAAACCGCTTAGAAGGGGTTGTAGAGCACCGTAAAGCAGTATATAAGTCTAAGTGCGGTATATAAGTGTATGGTGGTGGTGGTCGCCTTCCATACTTTTCATAAGGACTTATGGAAGGTTTGTTGAGAGTGGAGAAACAATATAAACCTTGTGTTCTGGCTGAGGCTTCCCGAGAGCATGAAGCAAACTCCTGGTTCTGACAAAAAACCCTTTTATTAATTGGCTGTGAATTCTGCTCATTCACATCCAGCAAAGTCTTTCGAGGGAGGATTTACGGTCACAGACCTTATCTGGCTTGGAGAGCTGCCAGGCCAATATCTGGAGAACTTGGCAAGGAGCTTCGGAGAGTCATGAGCCAATGAAGCTAAGTAATTGTCTCCTGCAAACTCCACTCCCCTGTCGCTCCTCTTTTATTTCCTCTGGGAGGGGCCATTCATCATCCCACTGTGGCCTTACTCCCACGTTGACCCTTGTTCTTTAGCTCTTCCCTTTTGTCTGGCAACTCTGCACATGCGCAGACTGGGAACAGGCTCCAGCTGTTCTTCTGCCCCACTGATGTCCGACTCTGATGGCAGCTGATAACTGTCAGACGGCCCTGGCCCCCTCTCTGCCTCCGACACAGAGCCCTCATCAGAGCCCTTCCCCAGACTCCAGGACTGGCCCATGTTCCTCCCCAACCCTCCTCACTATCTGAATCTGCTGCCAGCTCTGCTGGTGGGCCACAACCCCTTGACTTTCATAGCTCAGTCATGTTACTTTTATCCTACATCATCTAATAGACTGGGGCCACTTCATAGCCTTCATTCCTAGTGAACCCCCTTTCCCACACAGTTGCTGACCCAATACTCATATTTGTTGGAAGGCCGCCCTGGGTATCCATTTACCTGAGGAAGTGATGAAGTGCTTGCACCCTCGTTCCACCCACTGTGGAAGCAAAAAGCAGACATGTGAGAAGGTGGCCTTCTTCACGGCAGAAGAGAACTTCCACTGACTGGAGGCCTTTCTCAGTTGACGTCCCTTAACATAGTCACAAAAATAGAGGAATCCCCGTTTCTTCGAATATAGCTGAGCATTTGGATCGCGTTAGTTGGGACTGATGGATATGTTCATTCATCAACATCCCCAAGTCATGACTGAATGCATACGTGATGGGAATATTAATTGAGGTTATCCTCAACTTATGGCCACAACTGAGCCCAAAATTTCTGTTGCTAAGTGAGACATTCAAGTGAGTTTTGCTCCACCTTATGAATTAGAAGGATTTTTTTTCCCCTTAGGTTTCTAACACCTACAAAACTGGTTATTTCATTCATCATCATCTTCTTTTAATGATCCCTTTCGGGTCTGGGCAACGGAATGGAGCTTAGTGTTTACTGGCCGGATGCTCATCCTGTTGCCAATGAGGAGTTTTGTGCAGCAGAGATATTCTCATTGTGCCCAGAGAGAGAAATATCTGCCTCTACCTAGGATGGAACTCACCGCCTCCTGAATGTGAGGTGAGAGCTACACCTCTAGGCCACTGCACCACAACACTGGTTATTTCATCAACATTAAAGGGCTTCCAGCAAAGGACGAATCATCATCTAGCAGAGATGTTCTACAGGCCCCTGGACCAAGCAGAAATTGGGCTAACTAGATGGCCGATATTCTACCTTCTGAGGCAAGGATTCCATAATTCTCTTTTAAAAAAAAAAAAAAAAAAAAAATTAAAACGTAAACTAATTGGCTGAACTTGGTTCTTGAAGCCTTTGCTTCAAGCACTGTCAGATGTGAATTTGACAACTCCCTTTGGGCCCCACTCCTAGGATCTCTCTCCAATCCATACCGTTTTGCAGAAGTTCCCGATGCCCCGTATCTTAAAAGAAGCTGTGGGTTGGGAGCACTCCAGTTTGAGATAGACCTTGGTGCCAGCCAACTTGGAGAGCGGGATGCTTTCTCTCAGTGGTGTGTTTACATGGAGATGATCAGTAGGAGCCATCTAGAAGACTGAGAAAACAAAGATGGTGAGATCCAGAATGATTGAACTCAAGAGCCCTTGGTTAGAATATTCATGACCGGGAGAGACATGGGTAACAAGGTCAGCCAAGGAATAGGCATAGCAACTAAGTCAGCCAATGGGAGCTTAAACAGGTCTGAGCCTGTGCTGAGAATTGAAACTGAAATGATTCTGTTTTCTCTTAACTCTGAAATGAAACTAACGATTCTCTCCTGCAAAAAATTTTTGCTCGCCAAACCAGCAGTAATGCTGGTAGCAACCCACCCCTGATTTGAATGCCACTCAAACTCATGTATATGACATGACAGTTATACAAATTTACTAAATAAATAAATAAATAAATAAATAAATACATACATACATACATACATACATACATACATACATAAATACATAAATAAATAAATAAATAAATAAATAAATAAATAAATAAATAATCATACTGTAGCTTCCCTCTGTCCCTCCCTTCCTTCTGTTTATATAAAGCACCACACAGAGCAAACAAAGGGTACAGTCACCATGTGCTTTACTGCTCAACTATATTACTGAAACAGGAAACAAGCCGAAAACCTGAAAAGAGCACAGAATAAATACCATAAAGGCAGACTTTGAAACACTGCCATCTATTGGCTAAATACTACTGTAGTTGTTGTATAAAAATATATTCCAACAATGAATTCAATTCCTTCCTTCCTTCCTTCCCTTCCCTTCCTTCCTTCTTTCCATTCATTCATTCAATTCATTCCTCCTTCCCTCCTTCAATTCATTCATTCAGGCCTATAAAACTAATGAGGTTTTGGGTTTTTAAATTTATGTTTGTGTGTGTGCCATTGAGTCAAAAGTGCTGCCTTCCTTCTTAGGGCCTGGCTGAAGTTCACCCAATTGGCTTTGCGTCTAAGGTGGGACTAGAACTCACGGTACCCTGCTTTGTAGCATGGTACCTTAATTACTTCACCATCTTGGCTCTCAATGAGTTTTTAAGATGCCATGAAACTTTCCTTCAGTTTCCTGGCATCTCCCCTATCTACATATCTTTTTTTAATAAAGTTTTTTTTATATACATCTTATTGTGTGAATGGTTGGATTCCTGGGTGTCATACAGTTCAATACAAAATAAGCATAACAGTATTAGTCCTAATAATTACATTTTATTTTCATTTTTAGTTTTACTAATACATAGCCTCTACGATCATCCTTCAATTCTCAACTTTCTCATAGTTCTTCCATATGTTGCATTATCTTAACATCTGTTTTTACTACTTTCCCCCTCTTATTTCTACCTCTTGCCCCCCACTCCTTCCCTTACCATTCTAGTATTCAAAGTCGTGATCCTTCCTTTTTTTCCCTTATTCAATATTTCAATATGTACTTGTAACATCAGTCATGGCCTTTCAAGCATTTAAGATATATTCATTGTTAATCACATTTTTTTTTACATGTTTAAGTCCACATATCTGAACTGCAAACATTGGCATGGCCAGAAGATGGCAGAAAAGAACTGTTTTGGGGGGCGCGTGTTAGATGACTGCCCCCTAGGGACTATCTGGATTTCTGCAGCCCAGATGTGTAAAAGGCTTTCCCTATGTCAAAGCAAATGGCACCAGAGGTCTCCCAGCTAGCTAGAGGAAGTGCTTATATAGATGGCTGCTGTCTTCTCCACTTCTGGATGAAATCCAACTCTTCAGCTGTTCAGGGGTGAGTAAGCAGTGAAGGCCCATTGTTTCTCCCGAGGAGGGGATCCATGGGGTTTTCAAAGCTTTTTTTTTCCTTCAAAAGTTAATCCGGGGAATTTCAGCTGTTCCCTGCGTGTCAGTTTCTCTGCTTCTATTCAGTTGTCTTATCAGGAATGGCGCAGTGTCTTTGTCCCCGGTTGAAGCTATTTCCTCTCTGACCACTGTGAGAATCCAAAGAATCCACGCGTCTGTCTGTCTGTCAGCCTTCCTGCCTGCCTGCCTGCCTGTCTCCCTTTCTCTCTCGCTCTCCCCCTCTGTCTGTCTGTCTGTCTGTCTGTCTATCATCTATCTATCATGTATCTCTTTATCTATCTGCCTCTCCTCCCCCCTCTCCCCACATCTGCTTCCTAATTGTGTCTGTCTGTCTGTCTGTCTATCTATCTATCTACTATCTATCTATCTATCTATCTATCTATCTATCTATCTATCTATCTATCTATCTATCTATCTATCTATCTCTCATCTATCTATCTATTGCCCATCTATCTGCTTCTTTCCACATCTGCCTCCTGATTCTCTCTCTCTCTCTCATCTATCTGTCTGTCTGTCTGTCTATCTATATGTCTATCTCATCTATCTATCATCTCTCTTTATTGCTCTATCTATCTCTTTCTCTCTCTCCTTCTCTCTCTCTCTCTCTCTCTCTCATATATATATATATATATATATATATATATATATATATATATATATATATCATTATCACTATCTCTCTCTCATCTATATATCATCTCTTATATCTATCTATCTATCTATCTCATCTATCATTTCTTTATCTCTCTATCTATCTCTCTTTCTCTCCTTCTCTCTCTCTCTCTCTATCTATCTCTATATATATCTAGCTATATCATTATCATTATCTCTCTCTCATCTATATATCTCTATCTATCTATCTATCTATCTATCTATCTATATCTATTTATCTATCTATATTGTCTATCTCATCTATCTATCATCTCTTTATCTCTCTATCCCTCTTTCTCTCTCTCTCCTTCTCTCTCTGTCTGTCTATCTATCCATCCATCCATCCATCCATCCATCCATCATTCCTTCCATCCATCCTATCATCTCTACCCACCCACCTACCTACCTACCTGTCCATTCCCCTTTTGCCCCTTTAACGAAGGAATGACACTAAGAGAACAGAGAGAGAGAGAAGAAGAAGAAAAATGCTTTAGGCCCCCTTTTTAAAAAGACTTTCCTACCTTCCCCCTGAATCAGGATATGGTGGCTTCGTCTGTTGCTATATATCACTCTGATGGGACAGAAACCATCCCTCCAGCCAATTCCCTACCGATAAAACCCGGCCTCTCGTCCACCTTTTGATTATCTGACCCCTTGAGCCTCCTCATCTCCTGCAAATCCGGAGGCTGAATGTGTGTGGCTTGTTCGGAGTTATTTAAGCGGCTCAGAAGGAGCAGCTGAAAAACTAGGAGGCACTTACCGCAGGCCAGCCCAGGGAAGGCTGTGGAAAATGGGTTGCTGGAAGTGAAGGGTGTGTGTGTGTGTGTGATGGTAGTCTTCGAGGGATGGAAGCCAACGCCGTTACTTTTCGTGGGGTTTAACTTCGCCTCTCAGGCAGCCTCGAACTTGAACTCCGCTGTGTTGTTGGAGAACATGAGTCCTTCTCTCCCACTTTATAAGCTGGGGGTCTTGGCTTGGGGCCCAATGAGGGGAGGGAACCAGGCACCCCCCAAGACTACCCCCTTGATCTCCGATGACATCCCTCCTTTCTCCGGTCCAACCCGAAATTCCAGCTGGAGAGAGAGAGAAAAGAGCAGAAAGGATGAGAGGTGTGTGCGTGCGTGTGTGTGTGTGTGTGTGTGTTAAGGGAGGGGTTGCGACCCAATTCTGTCATTTCAATTCCAAAAGGGGAGACGGCCTCATTGGTTGGTTGGTGGAGGGAAGGGAGGAGGGTGCCGGCAGGCAGGGGAGCAGGCTGAAATGACAAAAGGACCCCTTCGCGCTGACCAAAACCAGCTCAAACCAGGACGGGTGGCTCGATCCGGAATGGGGAAGAGCCCAGCTCAAAAACCTCCCATCCAGCCCAGCAAAACAGAATTGTAGGATAGTGGTCAGCTTTTCCCTAGCCCTATTTTCCAGGCCTGCCCCCTTCTGCCTGCTTCGTCTTATTGAAAAGTTTGTCTCCGCCACCGACTTTTGAGAAAAAAATAAAAAGAACTACTACTCTACGCAGAAAAAGAAGAAGAAAATTGTACCCAAGAATCTCAACACCACTGTGGTTGGGAGGCTGGATCTGTGATTGTTCTCCAATTTATGAAGGGGTTCTGTAGGAAACGCAAGACTTGAGGTGGCTGGGAGGACAAGGGCAGATTTTAATGAGGAGGAATGGCTAACAAGACTTAGTAAAACTGGGCATCAATCCTAGCCTGCAAAAGATCACAAATTTGAGCTTGGAGAAGCTACGTACAGACAATTAAAGGAAAAGGCTCTCCTTGAACATATGTGCTAGTCGTTCCCGACTCTAGGGGGCAGTGCTCATCTCCGTTACAAAGCCAAAGAGCCAGCGCTGTCCGAAGACATCCCCGTGGTCATATGGCCGGCAGGCCTCAACGCCCCCAAAGGCGTACGGAATGCTGCTCCCTTCCCACCAAGGGTGGTTCCTATTTTTCTACTTGCATTCTTTACGTGCTTTCGGACTGCTAGGTTGGCAGAAGCCGGGACAAGTCACGGGAGCTCCCTCCGTTACGCAGCGCTAGGGATTCGAACCGCCGAACTGCCGACTTTCCTGATCGACAAGCTCAGCGTCTTAGCCACCGCGTTCGATGGGCAATTTGGATACTGTCTCAAAACAGAAGGTCCTGTGGCAAGACTACCACTATTCTTTATCTCTGGGGCCAAGCGTGGGAAGAGGATGCCCTCCAACTATCAAATCCCCAAGTTGGAAAATCCAGGAATCTTCGAATGCAACCATAATTTGCGTCCTGCAAATTAGTTCTGCCCTGATGATTTCACCCCGTTTTTGCTAATCATTCCGAGTGAGGCATTTTGCAAAATCATCTCATTTTGCCAGTTGGAAATTTAATTGGTTTCTCCTTGTTGGAGCTGCAGTTCTATTCCCCTATAGAACTCAAACGTATTTTCACTACCAGGCAGCCTAGCAACTTATTATAAAGTATTGATTCTCTTGAAGCTGAAGTTTGCACGGATGCCACAATATAGCAGCAGTCTTGTTGACATAGGTAAAGTTAAAGGTTCCCCCTGCACATATGTGCTCATCGTTCCCGACTCTAGGGGGCGGTGCTCATCTCCGTTTCAAAGCCGAAGAGCCAGCGCTGTCCGAAGACGTCTCCGTGGTCATGTGGCCGGCATGACTCAATGCCAAAGGCGCACGGAACGCTGTTCCCTTCCCACCAAAGGTGGTTCCTATTTTCCTACTTGCATTTTTTTACCTGCTTTCGAACTGCTAGGTTGGCAGAAGCTGGGACAAGTTACGGGAACTCACTCCATTACGCGGCGCTAGGCAGGGGTGAGTTCCGGCATGCCCTACTGCTGGTTCGCTCCTCTGCGCGCCTGACCTGCACAATTAAAATTGTTCTGTGCATGCGCAGAACTGAAAAATAAGACGGCGGCGCCAACCAGGAAACTGGTTCAGGGCCACGGCAGGCCTGGGTCACTGCTGGTTTCAGCGACCCAGGCCGCCAAACTACTACCGGTTCGGCCCCCACCATTGGCGCTAGGGCATTCGAACCGCCAAATTGCTCACCTTTCTGATCAACAGTGTTCTTGTTGAAATACATTCCTGCAAATTGCATTCTATCAGCAAGTTCCTCTGTGTGTGTGTGTGTGTGTGTATGTGTGTGTGTGTGCGCGCGTGCAGGGTTCATAAGGCTTACTCCTTCCTCTTTAAGCATATTAAGTAGGAATAATCCTCTGAGTTATGAACACAATCGAGACCACAATTTCTGTGGCTAACCGAGGTGGTTGTTTTACAGAGCCGTGCCTGATTTTTTTTTACAACCTTTGGGGCAAAATTGTTCAGCAAATCATGGCCGTTGCTAAATGAATCACATGGTCGCTAAGCGAATCCGGCTTCCCTCATCGACTTCGCTTCTCGGGAAGCCAGCTGGGAAGGTTGCAAATGGTGATCACCGGATTCTGGGACACTGCAACCTTCGGAAGTCCCTGCCAGTTTCCAAAGCACCTGGATTTTGATCACGCAACTGTGGGAATGCTGAAGTGCCAGGACTGGTCGTAAGTCCCTTTTTCCCCAACCTTGCTGCAACTTTGAATGGTCACTAAACAAACCTTCCAGGTACAGTTAGTCCTCGACGTGCGATAATTCATTTAGTGGCCGTTCAAAGCTACTACGGCATTGAAAAAAGTGACTTACGACCATTGTTCATGCTTACGGCCGTTTCAGCATCCCCGTGGTCACGTGATCAAAATTCAGGTGCTTGGCGATGGACTCGTACTTGTGACCGTTGCTGGGTCCCCTTTTCGCGAAGCCAAATCGACGAGGACAGCAGATCCATTGAACAACCGTGTTACTCGTTTAAGGACTGCCGGGGTCGACTTAACAGCCGCGGCAAGGACGTTCGTAAAAGGAGGCAAACCTCACTTAATGAATGTCTCACTTGACAACAGAAATGTGGGGCTCAAATGTGGTCGTATGTTGAGGATTACCTGTAGTTCAGACTGGTACTTTTAAACCTGATTTGCGGGGGGGGGGGGGAGAGATCAGGAGGTTATTGTAGGAGATGACCAGGCCCGAAAGGAGGGGTCAAATATATCATCAGCCTTGAGTCCCTGTGTGCCCAAAAGAGATCTAAATCCAGCCCTCCTTGAATTCTCTTGACTCTTATCTACCGCCAATTTGCTTTGGCCGTTAGTAGTTCAGATTCTTCTAGAGAGCAAGAGCTTGCACTAAACCTTTATATGTTTCTGACCGAGGCTTCCCCAAAAAGCACAAAGCAGATTCCTGGTCCCGACAAAACCCCTTTTATTAAACGAAGGTGAATTCCTCTCATTCACGTTCAGCCAAGGCCTGGCAAACAGTCTTTCAAAGGAGTATTTATGACCACAGACCTTATCTAGCTTGGAAAGTTGCCATATCAATATTTTCCCAAACGCTGTGCAAGGAAAGGCTGGGCACAGAGTCTCTGAGATTCACGGACAGATCTTCACACTCCTGAAACGAACTAACAAATGAATGAATTGTTTCCTGCAAAAGCCCCCTCCCCGTTTGTTCCTCTTTTATTTCCTATGGGAGGGGCCATTCACCATCCACCTGTGGCTTTACTCCCAAGTCAACCCTGATTTCTTGGCTGTTCTATTCGTCTGGCAGCTCTGCGCATGCGCACACTGGGAACAGGCTCCAGCTGTTCTCCTGCCTCACTGCTGTCTAGCTCCGAAGGTAGCTGAGAACTGCCAGACGGCCTCGTCCCCCTCTCTGCCTCCGACACAGAGCCCACATCCGAGCCTTCTCCAGATTCCAGGACTGGCCCATGTTCCTCCCTAACCTCCTCACTGTCCGACTGGCCGCTGGTGGACCACAACATTATATTCAGTTTCAACTGCCCGGACTTCCTGATTATTCCTGCACTTGATAGAGGAAGTGGAGAACCAATTCCGTTAGCTTGAATTACCCACCTTTTAGCCAATTGCAGAGATCTGGGGGCGGGGTGGGGGGCAGGAAGGCCCTTATAGGTACCTAAGGAACTTCCAAGAACATGGTTGACAGAACTTTGGAAAGCCTGAGGATCACCTCCTCCGTGTCAGATTCTCATGATTGCAAAGGAATTCCAGAATTTTTCTCCCTCTGAGTAGGAACAGGTGAAGGGTCAAGTTCCAACAATTGTGACATCCATAGTAGATGCCACAACAACAGAGCAATGAGCAAGTGTCGAAGAGATAAGAAGGCTACAAAGTCCTTGTAGCTTCTCCACTCCATTATCCATCCGAAAAGCCCAAATCCAGATTTCTTGTTCGTATTACCAGGACAGAATCTTAACTATTCCAGGAAAATCTCTCTTTTTTTAAAACTCTTAAAAACAGGAGGCCAGTCATTTCCCCCAAAGATGTCCATAAGAGGTGGGGGTTTTGACGACAGCTCCCTCGTGGATGTTGATCCTAAATTATGGGTAAATATTTAATAGAACATCTGGATTCAGGGTGATTTGATGCCGATTAATTTATTACATTTCTACGCCATCGTGGCACGACCAAACCGCGCTAGGCAAAAGAGCGCCGACAAATACGCGTCGACAAGTACGCGTCGTCATTACCGCGCGTCATCACCGCCGCGACAACAGCGCGGCAACAGAAGGGCGCTTTAAAACGGCGCCGCAGCAGAAAGCCGACTTCAATTAAGGTAAGCATTAGGTTTAGGGGTTTGTTTTAGGGTTAGGTTTTAGGTTTAGGGTTAGGTTTAGGGTTAGGTTTAGGGTTAGGGTTAGGGTTAGGTTTAGCGTTAGGGTTAGGGTTAGGGTTAGGGTTAGTGTTAGGTTTAGGGTTAGCGTTAGGTTTAGCGTTAGGTTTAGGGTTAGGGTTAGGTTTAGTGTTAGGTTTAGGGTTAGGGTTAGGGTTAGGTTTAGGGTTAGGTTTAGGGTTAGGTTTAGGGTTAGGTTTAGGGTTAGGTTTAGGGTACTGAGTGCTTGGGAATGCGCGGTTTTGCCCTCCACGATTATGTCATCGCGGTAGGGTCGCATTTTTCCCTAGCACTTAGAACGGCGCGAATTAGTCTTCGCGCTTATGTCTCCACGCAGAAGGGCTTCGCGGATTTGTGGTGGAACCCTACGCCATCAAGTGACCAGGTGAATTACAACAAGCTAAAAATTGCATCTTCTCTTGGGCCAAGAGAATATGGTTAAAAGAGGGGGAAAGAGTTACATTATTGGATTAAAATAGAATAGTAGTAAGATTGTTATTGTTACATAATTAATTAAGAAATAAATCGATAAACCACGATGTAGAAAAGATGCGGAGACTCTAGAAAGAGTGCAGAGAAGAGCAACAAAGATGACTATAAAAATAGGACAAGCTGAATATATTAATAGATAGTAGAAATACACCGAAGGGGGGAGTAGAGGGATAGAAGAAAGAGGGGTAGAGAGGGTGGGAGAGAGGACTGGAGGGAGGGTGAGAAGGAAGGGAGGGAGTGTACCGGGAGAGGGGAGTGGTAGAGGGGGAGGGGAAGTAGGGTAGAGGGGAAGGATGGAGGGAAGATGGAAAGTTGGAGGGGGGCAAAAGAAAGGGTGTATGGAGGGTCGAAGAGGTACATTGGGTCTTTATTTTGGGGGGTTTTGTTGACAAGAGAATGGCTGTGTTTATTGTTTAATGTTATATGACCCCGGTTATGCACAGTATATATGTGACTGTACAAAAATGAAAATGGAAAATAAAAAAACACATTTACAGGGGGAAAAAAGATGATTAGGGGACAGGAGACTAAAATATATGAAGAACGGTTGCAGGAACTGAGTATGACTAGTTTAATGAAAAGAAGGATTAGGGGGGAACATGATAGCAGTCTTCCAATATCTCAGGGGTTGCCACAAAGAAGAGGGAGTCAAGTTATTCTCCAAAGCACCTGAAGGCAGGACAAGAAGCAATGGGTGGAAATTAATCAAGGGGAGAAGCAACTTAGAACTGAGGAGAAATTTCCTGATAGTGAGAACAATCAATCAGTGGAACTCCAGAAGTTGTGAATGCCCCAACACTGGAAGTCTTCAAGAAGATGTTGGATATCCATTTGTCTGAAACGGTATAGGGTTTCCTGCCTAGGCAGGGGGTTGGACTAGAAGACCTCCGAGGTCCCTTCCAACTCTGCTATTGTATTGTATTGTAACTAAATGTAACCCGTTCGGATCTTGATTGCAGGAAAAACGATTCCAGCAATAGAGCCGTAAATGCGTGGAACACTCTATCTGATCCTGTTGTTAGTTCCTCGAACCCCCATACTTTTCACCTTAAGCTGACTACCGTGGATCTTACACATATCTTAAGCGGTCCCTTAGTGGGGGGGGGGGGCGTGCATAAGCGCACCAGCGTGCCTGCCGTCCCTGTCCTCCTGTCCCCCATTGATATGGGCTCTTTTTATGCATTTGTGGCTCTGTTTTGCTTATTTAGATCTGTTCATTCGTGCCGTTTTCAGGCTGGTTTCCTTGCACTGGCTGACAAATAAAAATGAAATAAATAAATAGTAAATAAATATTGGAAGACTGCTATCACGTCACCTTCTGGTCCTTCTTTTCATAAAGATAGACAGTTCTTAGCTCATCCCACCTTTCAGTCGCCCTCATCCTTTCGTCTTTCTTTTTTTGGGGAGGGGGAGGGAAAGGTTACCGAAGGGAGAGAATAAAAGAAGTATGTTAAACTATCTTCCTCCCGCGTTGCCTTTCCCTGCAAGATCCTTGAGAAGGCAACTGTTGAAGATTAAAAACTTGGCAAGCTCTCAAAGGCATTGCGAAGCCATCTCTTCCTCCCTTTCACACACCACAGCACACCACAAACACACACACACACACAGAGCCTCACAGCGTCATCCTTGGTAGGTTTCCAGCTCCCTCCTTCCTTCCTAAACTTTGCTCACCCTTTCAGAGTCTTCTTCTTCCGAGAGGAGAAGAGGGACACAAGTCCGCTTGAGGGAAACAAGGTGAAGTTGCTTGAGGAGTTCCCAAACCCAGCGAGAGCGTCTGGAGGGTGGAGGAAGGGAAGGGTTGGGGCTATGGGGAAAAACAACTCGCTGGAGTTTGATTTCTTGGGGGGTTTTTTGGGAGGGGGGCTTTCCTCCACGTCTCCTCCTCCCCCTTCTTCCCACCCCCTGCCTGGTCCTTGTATAGGTGGAGCCGGTAAAGGGCTGTTCTTTAGAGCCCTGTGATTTTTCTCTTTTTTTTCCTGCTAGAAAAAGCACCAAAATTAGGGAATGGTGTCCCTGGGTTTGAAAGTATCACTAAAAGAATGGGGAAATGTAACGTGAATGCAGATTTGAGTTTGATAATTCCCAAAGCTGGGTCAGAAATTCTAAGCAGGGATAATTGCATTTCTGGAATCTTTTCTTACTTTCGTGGAAGTAGAATTGGTTTGGAGATCTTCCTCCTCTTCCCCTTTCCTTCCTTCTTCCCTCCCTTACATCTTTCCTTTTTTCTTTTTTCTTTTCTTACTCCCTCACTCATCCTTTTCCTTCCTTCCTTCCTTCCTTCTTCTCTCTCTTCCTTTCCTTTTTCCTTTTCTTAGACCCTCCCTCCTTTTCCTTCCTTCCTTCCTATCTTTCTTCCTTCCTCCCTTTCACATTTCCTTTCCTTTTTTCTTTTCTTCCTCCCTCCATCCTTTTCCTTCCTTCCTTCCTTCCTTCCTTCCCTCTCTTCCACCTTTCCTTTCCTTTTTTCCCTTCTTCCTCCCTCCCTCCTTTTCTTCTCTCCCTCTGTCCCTCCTTTCCTTCTTTCCTCCTGTCCATTCCTTCCTCCCTCCCTCCTTCCTTTTCCTTCCTTCCTTCCCTCCTTCCTTCCTCCCTTCCTTCCACCTTTCCTTTCCTTTTTTCTTTTCTTCCTCCCTCCCCCCTTTTCTTCTCTCCCTCTGTCCCTCCTTTCCTTCTTTCCTCCTTTCCATTCCTTCCTCCCTCCCTCCCTCCCTCCCTCCTTTTCCTTCCTTCCTTCCCTCCTTCCTTCCTTCCTCCCTTCCACATTTCCTTTCCTTTTTTCTTTTTTCCTCCCTCCATCCTTTTCCTTCCTTCCTTCCTTCCCTCTCTTCCACCTTTTCTTTCCTTTTTTCCCTTCTTCCTCCAGCTCTCCTTCCTTTTCCTTCCTTCTTTCCTCCCTCCCTTCCATGTTTCCTTTTTTTCTTTTCTTCCTCCCTCCCTCCTTTTCTTCCCTCCCTCTGTCCCTCCTTTCCTCCTTTCCTCCTTTCCATCCTTCATTCCTTCCTCCCTTGCTCACTCCTTTTCCTTTCCTTTCCTCCCTCCCTCACTCCTTTTCTTTCCAATTCTTTTCTGCGTTCAAAACAATAGGATAACAATAGGATATCCTGACCAGTTTCAAGGTTGACTCAGCCTTCTGTCCTTCCGAGGTCACTAAAACGAGGACCCAGATTGTTGGGGGCAAGAGGCTGACTTTGTAAACTGCTTAGAGAGGGCTGTAAAGGACCGTGAAGCGGCATATAAGTCTAAGTACAATTGCTATTATCTGTCCTTCCTTCCTTCCTTCCTTCCTTCCTTCCTTCCTTCCTTCAGGTTGACTCAGCCTTCCGTCCTTCCAAGGTGGCTAAAATGAGGACCCAGATTGTTGGGGGCAAGAGGCTGACTTTGTAAACTGCTTAGAGAGGGCTGTAAAGCACTGTGAAGCGGCATATAAGTCTAAATGCTATCGCTATAATCAAATAACAGCTCTGGCACTCCGAATAGACACTTTTTGAGATTGAAGTAGTGATTTGAGTTTTGAAGTTTGATCCTTATTGATTTTATTTTATTTGCTAAATGTATTTGCTGCCAATCTTGCTTTGGGTGCCTGACATCAATAAAACGGGGGGGGGGGGGATTGAAAATGTAAATATACCAATAGCAAAGGAATAAAACAATTGTATGATACATTGTCCGCAATATATTATATTATTGCACCCAAGCTTAGAAGTAGATGGCAGAAAAAAGAAGAACGAAACCACTCGCCATTGATTAAGCATTAATCCGAAAGAATGCAGAGGTTTTGGTGAACCTTGGGCCTGATCTCCCGGATTTTGTTTTTCATAGAATTAATACATCTTACTTAGGGAGTTTCTATTGCCCCCACCCCAAATGGAGACGCTGCCTGATGTGGGTTTCGAAAGACCCTTCCACATTGAGACGCCTTTGCTGGAGAGTGTGGCCCTGTCGCAAACATCTGGAACCAAAGTCTACATGAAGTTGGAGAATGTCCAGCCAAGCGGCTCCTTCAAAATCCGAGGCATTGGCTACTTTTGCCAACAGGTGAGAGGCTGGGGCGGAGCAGGTACGTTTTACGGACAATAGGGAATGTCCTGGGCTCGTCACAACTTGTGTGTCACCTAGGAGATTTGCATATTTCCAAACTTCAGCCTCCAGGAAACTTTTGTGGCCCGCCGGTGGCCAGTGGAGCTGGCAGCAGAGTCGGAGAGTGAGGAGGTTGGGGAGGAACCTGGGCCAGTCCTGGGGGCTGAGGAAAGCTCAGACGAGAGGTCTGCGTCGGAGGCAGAGAGGGAGCTAGACAGCAGTGAGGCAGAGGAACAGCTGGAGCCTGTTCCCAGTGTGCGCATGCGCAGAGCTGCCAGGAGACAAGAACGACTAAGAAAACAGGGTCGACTTGGGAGTAAAGCCACGCCTTGGAGGTGATTGGCCCCTCCCATAGGAAACAAAAGAGGAGCGAACGAGGAGGGGGCTTTTGCAGGAAACAATGTGTTCCTTCGATGATAGATAGATAGATAGATAGATAGATAGATAGATAGATAGATGATAGATAGATAGATAGATAGATAGACAGACAGACAGACAGACAGACAGACAGAGATATAATGTTGAGACAGAGATAGGTAGGTAGGTAGGTAGATAAATAGATGGATAGATAGATAGATGGATAGATAGATAGATAGATAGATAGATAGTCAGACAGAGAGAGAGAGATTAGAGAGGAGAGAGAAAAATTAGAAGAGAGAGATTAGGGGAGGGGGAGACACACACACACACACAGATTAGAGGAGAGAGAGGGAAATTATAGGAGAGTTAGAGGTGGGAAGGTGAAACACATACAGAGAGAGAGAGAGAGAGAGACAGACAGACAGACAGACAGACAGATAGATAGATAGATAGATGGAGAGAGAGAGATTAGAGGAGAGAGAGAAATTAGAGGAGAGAGAGAGATTAGGGGAGGGAGGGAGACACAGAAAGACAGAGAAACAGACAGACAGACAGACAGACAGATGGATGGAGAGAGAGAAATTAGAGGAGGGAGAGAGATTAGGGGAGGGAGACACAGAGAGACAGACAGACGGAGAGAGAGAGAGATTATAGGAGAGAGAGATTATAGGAGAGAAAGAGAGATTATAGGAGAGAAAGAGAGATTATAGGAGAGAGATATTAGAGGGATGGAGAGAGACAGAGAGAGACAGACAGACAGATAGATATTGGGGAATATATATATATATATATTTGGGGCGCAACATGGCCCCTCCCATAGGAAACAAAAGAGGAGCAAATGGGGAGGGGGCTTTTACAGGAAACAATTTGTTCCTTCGGCCGGTTCAAGAGTGGAAAGTTCTGTTTCTGACTATAAGAGTTAAGTGCCAAGTATTGCCTTGCCCTGCTAGTTTGGAAACTAGTTATCTGGCAGCTCTCCAAGCGAGATAAGGTTCGTGTGGATAAACATTCCTCGGAAAGACTGTTTGCTAGAGCCTTGCTGACTGGGAAATGAAAGGAATTCACAGTCGTGTAAATAAAAAAAGGTTTTGCCGGGACCAAGATTTTGCTTCCTGCTTTTTAAGGAAGCCTGGTCAGAACTTGGAGGTGTTTAGAAATGTAGTCTTTTTTCAGACGTGTCCCTGAGTCACTGGTTTTTTGGAGGTGCCTTTGTTTCCAGTGGAGAGAGGGAGGGGCGAGAGGAAGTGGGAGAGACTCACCTGCATGCTGGGAAGAGGTGGGAGGCAGCTGGGACCTCTGGAAGATGGCCAACACAAGAGTGAAGTGACTTCTGGGTTTGGGCCGGGCATCTCTTCCTAAAGCCATTCTTGGTTTTTTTCAAGGACAAATGGAAATGATGGAGAAAAACGAATAAAAAAAAAATCTGTGTTTTGTTTTTAAATTTCAGATGGCTAAGAAGGGCTGTCGACATCTGGTCTGCTCCTCAGGTAAACAGTGGCTCTGTTTCCCTGGTCTTCCTGCACATCTGCACCAGAAACCACTGGATTACTGACCTTCTTTTTGGCACGCACGTCAAATATTATTGTAAAACACGTAACGTGAAAGATACTGTAATTCGTTTATACTCTCTGTCTTGTACGTACAGGTGGCCCTCTGTTTGCAACGCTTCACTCAATGACTGTTTGAAGTTACAAGGCACTGAAAAAAGGACTTATGACCATTTCTCACACTTATGACCATTGCAGCATCCCCATGGTCATGCGATCAAAATTCAGACGCTTGGCAACTGACTCTCATTTATGATGGATAGAGATAGATACATAGAGAGAGAGAGAGAGAGAGATTAGAGGAGAAAGAGATTAGAGGAGAGAGAAAGACAGAGAGAGAGATACAGATAGATAGCTAGATAGTTAGCTAGCTAGATGATAGATAGATGATAGATAGATGATAGATAGATGATAGATAGATAGATAGATAGATAGATAGATAGATAGATAGATAGATAGATAGATAGATAGATGATAGATGGATGGATGGATAGATAGAGAGATAGAGAGATAGAGAGATAGAGAGAGATAGAGAGATAGAGAGATAGATAGAGAGATAGATAGATAGATAGATAGATAGATAGATAGATAGATAGATAGATAGATAGACAGACAGACAGACAGACAGACAGAGATTAGAGAGGAGAGGGTAAAATTAGAAGAGAGAGATTAAGGGAGGGAGGGAGGAAGAGAGACACAGAGAGAGACACACAGAGAGAGGGGGGAGAGAGAGAGAAATTAGAGGAGAGAGATTGGGGGGAGGGAGACATACACACAGAGAGAGAGATTAGAGGAGAGAGAGATTAGGGGAGGGAGGGAGACGCGCGCGCGCGCACACACACACACACACACAGACAGATAGATAGATGGAGAGAGAGATAAGAAGGAGAGAGAGAAATTATAGGAGAGAGAGAGATTAGGGGAGGGAGGGAGACAGAGAGACAGAGAGAGAGACAGAGAGATTATAGGAGAGAGAGAGATTAGAGGAGAGAAAGAGAGATTATAGGAGAGAGAGAGATTAGAGGAGGGAGGGAGAGAGACAGAGAGACAGATAAATATTGGGGAATATATATATACTCTGTGTGTGTGTGTGTGTGTGTGTGTGTGTGTGTGTAAACGGGAAACAAAACAACCACTTCACATTCGCATGGCGCAACATAGGAGAACAAACCCACGAGGACAAGATTCAGCAGTCCACCTGCATTTGAAAGACAAAGGTCCCTCTTTTGAAGATAGCAAAGTCCACATTAGAGATTGCTGATTGACAAGAAGGGTAAAAGAGGCCATCCATGTTAAAATTGAGAAGACTTCTCTCAACAGAAGGGGAGGGATATGACACCACCCATCTCCGGCTTACAACACATTCCTTTCAGCAGTTCCATGGAGGTTTCCCACCCCATTTGCTCTCTGATTCAGGTGACCCTGAGGGCATAGGTAATCCACCAAACGGCCTCAATGGCTCTCAGAATTGGATCACGTGACCATGGGGGTGCTGCTATAGTCATAAGTATGAAAAACGCTCATAACTCACCTTTTTCAGTGCAGTTGCAAGGGCGAACATTCACAAAAATGAACTGTTGTAAGTTGTGAATTGCCTGCAAATCCCTCCATCCCCCGCCCTCCCCAACATTCACTGAGAACTGAAGAAGCTTCTGGGATGAGGAGCGAAACCTCCTCAAGGGAAAAACAAAGAAAACCCAGTTGCCTCTTGTTAAAGCCCCCTTGAGATTCCCATAGAAAGCAATTTCCTCTCTCTTCCTCCTCCTCCTCCGAAACCTTTTAGGTGGAAATGCCGGCTTGGCTGCAGCCTACGCAGCGAGGGAACTGAGGATGCCCGCGACAATCGTTGTGCCCTGTGGCACCACAGAGTCAACGATAAAAAGGCTCGAGCAGTACAGAGCAAACGTGGAAATCTTTGGGAAGGTAAAAATAGGGAAATTAAAATGTTCCAGAATTCAGGAACGGCTTTGGCTCCCTCGGCTAAGAAGCGGAGATGAGCTCCAGAGACTGACAGAGAAACCTTTTCCTTTTCATAGCAAAGTAGAATTAGCTTGTTTCCCCGGTTGGTCCTTGTGGTAAGTAAGGCTTGGCGTTGGGATTCATTCTTGGAATGTAATTTTCTGCAGCAACAACGATAGCATTCAGCCAGTAGATGGCAGTGTTTACAAACTGGACTCTGTACTCAATGCTCTTTTGTTGTAAGTAGAGTTTCCTCTTTCTTGTTGCAGTTAAAACAGTTAAGCAGTAAAACACATGGTGACTGTACCCTTTGTTTGAGAGAGAGAGATAATAAAAATACAATGTAAAGGTTCCCTTCGCACATATGTGCTAGTTGTTCCCGACTCTAGGGGGCGGTGCTCATCTCCGTTTCAAAGCCGAAGAGCCAGCGCTGTCCGAAGACATCTCCGTGGTCATGTGGCCAGAATGACTAAATGCCGAACGGGAGCTCACTCCATTACACGGCGTTAGGGATTCTAACGGTTGAACTGCCAACCTTTCTGATTGACTAGCTCAGCGTCTTAGCCACTGAGCCACCGTGTCCCTGCTCACACACACAGCACACACACACACACACACACACACACACAGAGAGAGAGAGAGAGAGAGAGAGAGAATTT
>NW_022473777.1:0-34105 GCF_009769535.1 Thamnophis elegans | reverse complement strand
TGTCCGATGCGGAGCATCCCTCAGAGCCTTCCCCAGACTCCAGAACTGGCCCAAGTTCCTAATTGTCTGAGTCTGCGGCCAACTCTGCTGGCGTGGCGTGCCACAACAGGTTGCACTATGCTGCAGTCACTTGTAATCTTTTCACTTTCCAGCAAGCAAAGACCATGGAGGAAGCCAAATTGACTTAATTAACCTGTGAATAACCACTGCAGTGATTTGCTTAACAACTGTGACAGAAAAGGTCATGGAATTGGATGTGACTCCCTGAACAACTGCCTTCCTTGCCCACAGAACTTCTGCTGAATTGTGAGTCATGTTTTAATGGCATTTCCTGGAAGGACCTCTGCTTGCTCGGTCAAAACCCGAGGCCTGCCCTTCTACTATTTTCGGTTTTTGTTCTTGTTTTATAGACTTTGTTTATAAACTTAAGTGGGTTTTTTCTACCTGTGCCTGATGCAATAATTCAGACTGTTTTGTTTTATTGTTCGCAGTAGTCTTCTATTATATTTCATCTGTGGCTGTCACTTCCTGGCTGACCTACATGAATGATGATAATTGGTTTCTTTATAGTCTAATCAATATTGCCCAATTAGTCTTGAGTCCAGCCAATTATCTCTGCCCAGTATATTTAATTTAGAGACTGCCCAAGAGTTTGTTCCACTAACCATATTTCTATCGTTTAGTCTAGATTTTATGCCAGTTGTCTTTTTAACTTGGTCAATCAATACATTGACTATGCTCAGCATGTTGCCCTCAATGGAACTTGATTCTACTATCCTGTTTCCATGAAAATAAGACCTCCCCGCATAATAAGCCCCATTGGGCTTTTGAGCTCATGCACTAAAATAAGCCATCCCCAAAAATAAGCCCTCCCCTAAAATATTTAAACGCATGTGCAGCCGGTCCCTGCCATTTCATTGGGGGGGAGGGGAAAGGAGGGGAGCATGCTCCATGCATCCCACATACACCTGCCATCCACGTGGAATGGCCTCGCGGAGCCAGATCCCAGAAACTTGTAGCTACCGCGCCCCTTCTCTTAGTGGTGGCCAGAGAAAGAGCAGGAGATCCAGCGATGCTAGGGTGTGCCAGAAATAGAGACAGAACTTCCAGCCTTCTCTGGATCAGCTGATCCACGGTCCCTAGGGGCCTCCTGCACTTTAAAAATAATAAGACCTCCCCGAAAATAAGGCCAAGTGCTTATTTTGGGGGTCAAAAGAAAATAAGACCCTCTTATTTTCGGGGAAACACGGTATATGGAGAGAAACCTATGGTGGGATAATCTTGAGAGGTATACGCTACCATAGCGATAAAGGGACTTACAAGAGTGTGAAAAGCGTGGCACAACAAAACCGCGCCCGTCAAAATAGTGGTGATAAAATCGTGTCGCTAAAGCCGCGACGTCATCACCGTGCGTCATCACCGCCGTGACAACAGCGCGGCAACAGAAGGGCGCTTTAAAACGGCGCCGCGGCAGAAAGCTGATTTCAATTAAGGTAAGGGTTAGGATTAGGTTTAGGGGTTTGTTTTAGGGTTAGGTTTAGGGTTAGGTTTAAGGTACTGAGTGCTTGGGAATGCGCGGATTTGCCCTCCGCGATTATGTCATCGCGGTAGGGTCGCGTTTTTCCTTAGCGCTTCAAACGGCACGAATTAGTCTTCGCGCTTATGTCTCCGCGGATAAGGGCTTCGCGGATTTGTGGTGGAACCGTGAAAAGGACACTAGCACCAGTGCAAACAGTATTCTTTAAGATTTTGTTGCTCCGATAGTCCTGGACTTGGAACCATTCATTTAAGTGAGGTTTCAATGTTACTACAACACTGAAAAAAGTGACGTATTATCATTTTTCAAACTTAGGACCATTGCAACATCGGTGGGGGTGGCGGGGGGTGGAGAGGTTGCTAGCCAGTGAAAGAGAGCAAACCAGGGTCAAAGCAATAATCACTATAGAAAACGAGGCAAAACATTGGGATACATTTTTCTAATCTATACGGTTGAGCTTCAATTTTCTTTTGAAACTGTTGCAGTTAACATTTCTCGTTAACAAACAATTGTTAACGAAAGGTACACAAGCAAGGAGAGGTCGTTTCAGGAGAACGGCATTAAAACATGACTCACAAACTTTAATGCCACACAGAGAAATTGTGCTACTTCATACCCACTGGGACAAAGATGACGGCTGTTTCAAATGCCCTGAAACCGGCCAAAATTTTAATTCAGAAGAAAAAAAGAATATAATAATAATAAGGTTTTTTTTTTTTTGAGAGAGAATGAGACAATATGGGGCGGGTACACAATTTGTTGCTACAAGCCTAGCCAAGGGAAACTGAGGAACACGTATTGGTAAAGGATTTGAGATCAGTAAAATGATTATTGGGGGCAAGATGCTGACTCTGTAAATCGTTAGAGAGGGCTGTAAAAGCATTGTGAAGTGGTATATAAATCTAAGTGCTATTGCTACTTCTCTCTGGATTTAAAGTCCTGCAAATAATTTATTCTATTCGCAGTGAGAATTGATAGCGGTGCCGAATTTCTTTTAATTTGGGAGCAAGTCAGAATTTTCAACGTGGTTGGAAGAATAAAAGGCGAAAGGAATATTATGTGTGTCTCTTTGCCTTGAGTTACTTTTTAACCTAATAAATAAACTTCCTTTTCTGGACCGTATTCAAGAGCTGCTCAGGAAAGAGCTAATTTTCCTATGTCAGCCTTGAGTTAACAGAGTGTAAATCACTGCAGTCAAGTTTATCTTCTGAGTAGGGATGCACCTGTGTTACCAGCTGTTCTTGACACCGATGCTTCCTTAATGGAGGAGATAAATTTACAGATGATAAAATCCCACCCCTGAATTCACCAACCTTTCATGGTACTCCAAGGTTTCATAACTGAAACATATATTTTTTCATAACTGAAACATATATTTTTTTTTACTCACACCTGAAAATCAAACCTTGCAGTCACGGAGTTTGTTCTGAATTTTGAATTGACAATTCTCTTTTATCAGTAATGCTGGCCGTCCAGCATCTATTTATTGAACAGAAAAGATATGTCTACAAACTTTGGTTTTGCCTCTGGAATCAGCAACTTCTCTGCCTTGTCTGAGTTCTCTTGATTTTTTAATTATAGATCTAAGTTTACATATAAAGGCATTGTCAATCTACTGGCATATGTTTTTAAATGCATCTGATGCCAAAATGAATATTTAGAATAACTTGAGGAAACTTTAATTGCCTTGCTGTACTGTACTGTAACGCGCTCTATATGGGGTTGTCCTTGAAGAGTGTTCGAAGCTTGTCCAGAATGCAGCCGCGCGAGCGATTGTGGGTGCACCTCGGTACACCCACGTTACACCTATCCTCCGCGAGCTGCACTGGCTGCCCATTGGTCTCCGGACACGCTTCAAGGTGCTAGTTGTTACTTTTAAAGCCCTACATGGTATCGGACCTGGGTACTTGAGAGACAGCCTCCTGCCAGTCACCTCCCAAAGACCTATTAGATCCCACAGACTAGGCCTCCTCTGAATTCCATCTGCCGGCCAATGTCGGCTGGTGACTCCTCGGGGGAGGGCCTTCTCTGTGGCTGCTCCGGCCCTCTGGAACGATCTCCCCGTGGAGATCCGGACCCTTACTACCCTTCCGGCCTTCCGCAAAGCAGTTAAGACCTGGCTGTTCCGGCAGGCCTGGGGCTGTTGAACTATCCAGCCCCATTCGAGGTTACGGCTGTTGTAGAATTTTAAATTGTTGTTTTTTATTTTATTTTTTGTGTCCCCTCCCTTTTTATTGTTAGCCGCCCTGAGTCTCTCGGGAATTGGGCGGCATACAAACTTAATAAAATGAAAATGAAATGAAATGCTCCTGAAACAATATTGATTGATGCTATCTGTAGTAATATTGAGTGACGATATATTAGTTTAACCAAAATTGTGCCTATATTCAGTGAGCCAGATCTTTGTTTTTTTAAAATAGCAATAGCAATAGCAGTTAGACTTATATACCGCTTCATAGGGCTTTCAGCCCTCTCTAAGCGGTTTACAGAGTCAGCATATTGCCCCCAACAACAATCCGGGTCCTCATTTTACCCACCTCGGAAGGATGGAAGGCTGAGTCAACCCTGAGCTGGTGAGATTTGAACAGCCGAACTGCAGAACTGCAGTCAGCTGAAGTAGCCTGCAGTGCTGCATTTAACCACTGCGCCACCTCGGCTCTTAAAGCTCTCTGCCTTCTTTTAGCTTGACTGTATTCTTAGCAAGATTATATTCACTATTTTAGTAGATGCTTTAGAACTCAAAGGAGTTCCATAAGATAGTTTCCTCTTTAAGTTTGATGTCCTGTTTAATAGTTGAGCTATAGTTACAATAGTTCGTAGGGACACGGTGGCCCAGTGGCTAGGCTTGTTAATCAGAAAGGTCGGCAGTTCGGCGGTTCGAATCCCTAGCGCCATGTAACAGAGTCAGCTGTGCCGTTACTTGTCCCAGCTTCTGCCAACCTAGCAGTTCAAAAGCATGTAAAAATCCAAGTAGAAAAATAGGGACCACCTTTAGTGGGAAGGTAACAGTGTTCTGTGCGCCTCAGGTAAGCCAACGGTCTTTCTGTGCGCCTTAGGCATTTAGTCATGCCGGCCACATGACCTCAGAGATGTCTTTGGACAGCGCTGGCTCTTTGGCTTTGAAACAGAGATGAGCACCGCCCCCTAGAGTCGGGAACAACTAGCACGCATGTGCGGTGGGAACGTTTACCTTTATAGTTAGAAATCAACATGAACATTCTGACATATATTAACAAGTACGACTGCATTGATTTCAATAACAGTCTAACTTCCTATTGCATAATTTACCCTGTGGGTAAGTGATTTGAAAGTAAACTTTTACTAAAAGAGGAAGCCTTTTGGCAATTTGCAATTTGATTTGGTGGTGCTGGAGTTGCAGAAATCAAGAAACCTCTGGGGTTGACCGAGCGGTTATTTAAAAACATTTCTACCGGAAGAAATGACTAATGCAAAACTAAATTTTTCTTTCTCCAAAAATACACGACTCTAGGAACCGCCTCTATCATATAGAATAGTTATGCAAAACCTGTAACATATCACTGATATTTGGAAATAGATGATATATATTTTTTAATGTAGCTTCCTAACATGTGAGGAAAACTAATTTCTGTTCCTCTGCTTTAACTTTACATCAAAAAATGAAGTAAACAGAGTGAGTCATTTTTCCTTGGTAAGTTTAATATGAGACCTTCCTATTCATTTTGAGCTTAAAGTGTGGTCAGAGCTCCCGTCTTTATAAATCTTGGTGTGTGTGTGTGTGGAGTGCTGGCTTTGTTTCAGTAAATGGAATAATTGGTTGTGTGGTTGTATCATGTGGTTGTAGCCAAGACCCTCATCTCCAGAACCAAATGCCTAGCCGACAAAGACCACCTGAAAACTGAATTATTATACACACACACACACACACACACAAACACACACACACACACACACAGACACGTAAATTTTAAATGTTTCTTTTGTCTTGTTGTGAGCCGCCCAGAGTCCCAATGGGAGTGGGCGGCATACAAATTTTATTAAACTCGAACTCAAAACTTGAAATTGTGTTCCAGCATAACTCTGGAATGCCTCAAGCAATTTCAACCAAAGTTGGTACACAGATAACTTACCCCCTGGAAACAAATACTGTAGGGGTAAGACACCCCTAACACCCCTCGGGGTATGTGCCCGTGTGTGTGTGTGTGTTCCAGCATAACTCTGGAATGCCTGGTCCACTGAAATGAAAAGGACTGAATGATTTCTATAGTATCAAGTCACCGTACTTTAGATAATGATAGTGTGCATTTTGGATTCAAGTTCTGTTAAGATACAGCCTGTTGTGCCTTACAATGGCTTCTACTGTACAGGACAGTGGAGTTGCCATGGTAATGGCTTTGCAGTACTCCACAAGGTGGCTTCCTCTAATACAGGATTGGGAACATACCTGGGCTATGGGTTATCAACTAATATTTTAATAAATAGTGGCACAAAAAAAATCTATTATTTTAGAAATTAATCCAGGGCATAGTTCACAATCTGGGAGGAAGGATGGATCTCTCTCTCTCTCTCTCTCTCTCTCTCTCTCTCTATCTCTATCTCTATCTCTATCTCTATCTCTATCTCTATCTCTATCTCTATCTCTATCTCTCTATCTCTCTCTATATATATATCTATATCTATATCTATATCCATCTCTCTCTCTCTCTTTCCCTCCCTCCCTCCCTATATCTATCTATATCTGTATCTCTATCTCTATCTCTATCTCTATCTCTATCTCTATATCTATACATACATACATACATACATACATACATACATACATACAAGTTTATATACCATCTTTAGCAGTCTACAAATGGTAAACAAATTAAGAGGAAATACAAAGAAAATTAAGAGTTTGCAATCTTTTAATGTTTTATATGTTATTTTTCCATAGCCAAGTTATATTAGGTAGATAGATATTTTTAATATTTTTTTTAAACGTGAGAAGCATCAAATCTTCTTTCATCCTGTAAGAAGTTAGCACCCACTCCTCTCCTAGGAAAATGAGATTTTAGGAAATATTAAAGGGGCAGAATATTTCCCCTAAAAAGGGAGGCAAAAACTCACCCCCCCCCCTTTTCTCAAAGGGCCATTAAGGCATGGGCCAGCCTATTCTACATAACAAAAATTCCTTCAGGCAGAGCCATAGTAGGAATTGCCCGAAGCCCTTTCATTACATCATCACCCAGCAAGAGTCAACCAAGCCTGGGACTCAAAAGACTACAGAGTTACCCCTGCATGGCCCCAGAACACACCCTCTTAATTCAAAGCCCAACAGAGGGCATAAAACCCAGGCACTCCCAGCATCTCTTCCCTTTTTGCCCAGGGTCTCAAGCCATGTGATCCTGACCATCATCAATAAACCTTCTTTCCAAGCAACTTCTATGAATCCAGTGTCTTTTCCCCCACTTGGAACTGAACCCAGATGGGCATTTCTTCCAACACTCCTAAATACAATAGAATTCATATTGACGTGTTGAAAGGTTTAAAAATGGGCTGATTGCTCTGCTATTGTTATATACACCACAGCTTTATTTTATCACTCATCTCTGATTAAAAGCTAACTGCTTCCAATTGTTTATATGTTCTCAAGGTGTAAATCAAAGGTGTCTTTTGATTTTTTTTTTTAGTATTATCTTCATGAATAGTCCAAACAAAACTGGCTCTGTTTATTTTGATTTCCTGTTTGCTTGTTTTATCCATTTGTATAAACAATAGATTTAGAACTTTCTGATCTTTGAGCTTAGAATAACAAGAGTTGGAAGGGACCTTGGATTCCCTTCCAACTCTAGTCCAATCCCCTGCTTAGGCAGGAAACCCACTTCAAACAAATGGTTATTTAATCTCTTCTTTAAAACTTCCAGTGTTGGAGCATTCACAACTTCTGGAGGCAAGTTGTTCCACTGAATGTGAGTTCCATGTGAGCAGGGAAGCAACCAATGACAAAAACTTTGTGAAAGTTTTTGGGCTTCATTGATCCTTATAGATGAAGAGATGGATACAAGCAGCCTCTGAGTTGTCTCTCTTTTAATCTCTGTTACTACAATAGGCTTTTTATTAGTTTAGAAACCTAACCGGCCATCTTTAAATATAAACTAGTTGTATATAGTGAAGGTGTGTTTCAATCAAGGAGAAGTTTTCAATCTTTGTCATTTGCTAGTAAGGGGGCATATAGTTGGCTGGATCTGTTTTTAAAAATTTTATTTTAAAAAAATTTCCCCCCCAAATTTTTATTTCTCATATATACATTCACAATTATATAATCTCATAACTGTTGTTAATAATATGTATTTATAACAATTTTTCTCCCCTACAATTGACAATATAATTGAGATTCTTTCTTACCATCCCATACACCCATCTTATTTTACAACAATCCTACTTCTTCTTCCTTCCTTCCCTCCTTCCTTCCCTCCTTTCTTCTCTCCTTCTCTCCTTCCTTCCCTCCTTCCTTTTTATTAACAAACATGTAAAAAACACACACACAAAACCTAGACATACACCACATTTACACAATACAATACGAACAGGAGCTTCCTGTTCTTTCTAATAGCAATTATCAATCGATACGGCTTACCTTATATTCTTTCCCCTTCTATTGTATTTCGATTTAGATTTCACCATTCTTAACCCTCTTATTTTACTCATTATTATTTTTTGAGTTTTGTTATATTCCTTCATTGATTCTTGTTTCTTTCCTCCATCCACCTATAGCATTTATCCCATATCTGGTAGAATTCTGATTCTTCTTTTCCCTGGATTTCTTTAGTTAGTTTGTCCATTTCAGCACAATCCATAACCTTTCTTATTATTTCATCTTCTCTTGGAATTAATTTGTTTTTCCATTTCTGGGCAAAGGCAATCCTTGCCGCCGTAATTATATGTAGTATAAAAATACTGGATTTCTTTTTGGTATTTCGCAGACATACAATAGCAGTAGCAGTAGACTTATATACCGCTTCATAGGCCTTCCAGGCCTCTCTAAGCGGTTTACAGAGAGTCAGCATATTGCCCCCCACAATCTGGGTCCTCATTTTACCCACCTCGGAAGGATGGAAGGCTGAGTCAACCCTGAGCCGGTGAGATTTGAACCGCTGACCTGCTGATCTAGCAGTAGCCTGCAGTGCTGCATTTAACCACTGCGCCACCTTGGCTCCTACAAAAACTTCAGGTTTCCATTCTATTTTAACCCCTGTTATTGCCTCCAGCCAATTAAAATTTTTCTATGATCTTGCTTTCTCTAAATAAAAAAAAAGAGTTGAAAGCTTGCATATTCCTATACAATTATAATAACTGTAATTCTAAAAATTTTGAAGCATACAAGGGACTGGAGGTTACAACATACGACGAATGGTTGCAGGAACTGTGCATGGCTAGTTTAGTGAAGAGAAGGACCAGGGGAGACAGGATAGCAGTCTTCCAGTATTTGAGGGGCTGCCACAGAGAGGGAGGGAGGGGGGGGTTCAAGCTATTTTCCAAACCACTTTAAATGCCAGGCAAGGAATAATGGACTGTTCAAGGAGAGATTCAACTTAGAAATAAGGAGAAATTTTCTAACAGTGAGAACAATCCATGGAACAGAAGTTGCCTTCAGAAGTTGTGGGAGCTTCAACACTGGAAGCTTTCAAAAGGAGATTGGACTGTCAGGAGTGATCTAGGTTCTCCTGCTTGGGGTTGGACTAGATGACCCATAACGTCCTTTCCAACTCTGTTATTCTGTTCTGTTCTGTTCCGCTCCTCTTCCCCCTTTTATTTCTCTATCAGAAGTTAAGGAAGAATCCTTAAAGAAAAGGGGGAAAAAATAAGGTAAATTTAGTCAAACTATCGTTAAATAAATGACTGGTAATGATAATGTAATAATTTGTATTGACAGGATAAAAGGGAAATTGGATATAAATTGTAAATAATGATTAAGAAAAGAGGTTTAAAAATTTTGTTATTAAATATAATTACTTTTTTATTTTGAATGTGTTATAAAGGTATAATGTGGTTAGATGATATTGAAAAGAGATAAGGGAATGCCACTATGTGGTTTTGTTTTAAATTTTGGAATGTTTGTTATAATAGGACGTTAAAACAACTATAGTCGTATGAAGGATGAGGTATGATGAATATATATATATATATATGTATGTATGTATGTATGTATGTATGTACGTACAGATTCGAATCCCAGTGAGGGTATGGCTAGCTGATGAGAGCTAAATAGCTTGAAATAGATCTATACTAGTCTCCCTTTATTTATTTATCAGCACAAATAAACACACACACACACACACATATATATATATGTGTGTGTGTGTGTGTTTATTGTTATATGTGTTATAACAAAGGCAACAGTAAAAATATTGGGTTTCTGTCGTGATGGACTCGTGACGAGCTGATTGACAGATAATGGAAGCAGTTAGCTTCCTCCCATAATTGGGGCATACCAGGGGTTGTGACACTATATATATATATATATATATATATATATATATATATATATATATATATATATATATATATATATATATATATATATATATATATATGATGTAAAATAGATAATTTGATATGAATCAGAGGCGATGATTGTGGAAGGGATGCACGGAAACTCTTTGTAACCAATTGACACACTTTCTACAATTTGTAATGGAGGATGATTTTGTTTGTTTTTTATTCAAAAAATAAAAATAATTGGAGAGAAAAAGAAGTTAAGAAAGAATCCCACGATAAAAAACATATTTTACCTTCTCTCTTTCTCTAAGTTACTAATAAATACTTTTGGCAAATAGTCCGAGATCAGGCCATGTGTTCTGGATTATTTAAAGGAATGTAGATACCGGTCTCATAAATTTCATTTGCTTAAATCTTTATTCAGCAAGAAAGCAATTGAAGTGTTTGTAAAGAACAAAAATGAACATTGCGTTCTTTTATAAAGCTTAAATTTGTGCAGTTTAGATGGATGTTGATTAAATCCTTTTGATTTTAAATTTTAAGTGGGTTGTGGATTGTTGTTTTTTTTTGAATCCTAGCAAAATTTAGGACAGAGGCATGGCAAATTCTATCAGACCTTAAAATGACGTTTGATCTCGAATTTGCATTGAATTAACAATATGTGCAAAATGAAAACAGTATTCTTATAATGCATCTTGTTGTTAATGATTACAATGGTTAATTTTATAGCATTAACTATAGGTCTTATTATCTAAGCCCGTGATGGCGAAACTATGGTGGTGGCACGCATAGCCCTCTCTGCAGGCATGGGAGCTGTCACTCGAGCTCAGTTCCACCGCGCATGCGCGTGCATGCCTCCTGCCGGCCAGCTGATTCTCAATGATGAAGAGCAGGAGGTGGTACCATCGGGCTATCGTCAATCCTGATTGGTCCATAGCCTTGAGAGAAATTGTTGCAGCCACGCCCCTACTCCTTCTGCCCAGTTCCTCTCAGGCTATGGTCCGATTAGGCTGTTAGTATCAAATTAGTAGTTGTCGATAAGATGAAGGATCAGAAACTTGCACTAGCTAAGAGACTAACAGCCTAATCGGACCGTACACTGAGAGGAACTGGGCAGAAGGAATAGAGGCGTGGCTGCCACAATTTATCTCAGTCTGTGGACCAATCAGGATTGACGATGGACCAATCAGGATTGACGATAGCCCGATGGTAGCACCTCCCACTCTCATATATTAGAATCGACATTCAGTTAAGTACCAACGATCGTTTTCAGATCTCTGCCGCGCATGTGCACACGGGGGCACATGTGGGAGATGCATGTACGGGAGCCAGGGTGGTGTGATGCATAGGGGGGCGTATTACATTATGGGTGCGCGACAAGAAAAAGGTTTAGCCATCACGGATATAAGCTCTGTTAAATTTAGGATTGCAGTCTTTACAAAACATTAAAAACCTAGATAAATCAGTATGTTTACATGGGTTTAAAACTAAGCAATTTTCCTTATTAAAATGTTTTTTTTAATATTATGGTATTGAAATGTAAATGAAAGAAAAATACTTTTCATTACTGTTTATTTACCTTGCTAAAGAGGTGTGGCTTGGCTGTTTTGCCTTTATTGTTGCATATATTCAATCTGCTTCCTCCTCTACAAATATATGATGAGAATTGGTTATTGTTTCTAAGAGAAACAAGAACAAGGCTAGAGAAATGTCCTCAGGGAGAGCATAGAATGTGTGGGAAGAAAATTTTGTTCTTCATCAGCATCTTTTGATATGTAGCCGCTATGTGAAAAGTAGCATAAAGCATAAGCAAGCATTTTATTAATACATTTAAAGTAATTGTATAATCTCTGATACGGTTAATCCCCGACCTACGACCACAATTGAGTCCAAATTTTCTGTTGCTAACTGAGAGCTTCATTAAATGAGTTTTGCTCCATGTTACGACCTACCTTACCAGAGTTGTTAAGAGAACCACTGCCATCGTTATGTTAGTAACACAATTGTCAAGTGAATCTGGCTTCCCCATTAACTTGGCTTGTTAGCAGGTCGCAACCGTCATAAACATGAGTCAGTTGTCAAGCGTCTACATTTTGGTCACGCCTGCATGGGGAAAAAGGTCACGAGTCACTTTTTCCAGTGCCGCCGTAACTTCAAACGGTCACTAAATGAACTGTTGTATGTCAAGGACTACATGTAGTTCTACCTGGACAGGATGTTGTTCCCATGTAGAATTCAACAGAGATTGTCCATGACTAAAGTAGAGTTGTCTACTCCGGAGAACCTTTGCGCATTTGTGAACGCTTCAATGTGAGCTGCAACGCTGTATACATATATATTGAATTCTGCACAGGTACCATATTTTCCGGAGTATAAGACGCACCTTTCCCCCCTAAAAGAGGATGAAAACTTGGGTGCGTCTTATACACTAAATGTAGCCCCACCCACCGGCCCCAACCCTTTGGCCTCTGCCTCCAATTTACCTCTTTGCAGCAAACGGGGCTTGTGCAGGCTTCAATAAGCTATAGCCGGGATGGCGAACCTATGGCTCGCGTGCCACAGGTGGCACATGGAGCCATTTGTCAGGGCACGCGGGGCGCTGCCCTGTCAGTTGGCCAGCACGCATGTGCACGCTGGCCAGCTGAGTTCACCCTTTTTTAAAGCCATTTCTCACCCTCCCCAGGCTCCAGAGGCTTTGTAGGAGCCTGGGTAGCGCGAAAAAGCCTCCCCACCCCCCGGAGGCTCTCTGGAGGCTTCATGAGCTTCCCTGAAGCTTCTGGAGCGCAAAAAAACGGGTCTATGGGCAAATCGGAAGTTCGGGAACAGACTTCCGGTTTGCTCGGAGGGTCATTTTAAGTGCTCCGGAGGCTTCACGGAAGCCTCTTGAAGGTCCCTGAAGCCTTCGGAGTGCTCAAAACGACTCTCTGCTTGGAGGGTCATTTTGACAGCTCCAAAGGCTTCAGGGAAGCCTCCTGAAGGTCCCTGAAGCCTTCGGAGTGCTTCAAACAACCCTCCCAACAAACCGGAAGACATTTCCAGTTTGCTCGTAGGGTCGTTCCGACTGCTCAGGAAGATCCCTGAAGCCTCCGGAGGGCTTCCGCAGGGGGGAGAGGGCTGTTTTCGCTCTCCCCAGGCTCCTTTAAAGCCTCTGGAGCCTGGGGAGGGCAAAAAAAAGATGCAGAAATGGGGGGGGGAGCACCTCTAATGCACACATGCACACTGGGGTGTGTGTGTAGCACATTGCATTATGGGTGCGGCATGTCTGCACACGACCCCCCTGCACTCCCCCCACTTATGGCACACGAGCCATAAAAAGTTCGCCATCGCTGAGCTATAGCAATCTCTGCAGCCTGTACCAGCTGATGATCGGGAGAAATTGAAAATGAAACTTGCTGTTTGCTTCACCTGTCAAATTGCTGGGAGGCAGATTTTTTTTTCCTTGTAATTGTATTTTAAGAGAATGATTTAACATTTCAGGTTTCCCTTACGAGTCTCTTCCCTACTTTTTTACATCTCTTTTGGATATGACTTACGGATTTCCTGGAGATAAGTAGCCTGAATGCTAACTTGTTAGAAGTAGGGGACACATATATATTTTTTGCTTTATTCAATGGCTTATAGCTGTGTTTGGTCAAGTGTCACCTGATTTACTGATAAGATATCAGTAAATCTAAGTAATAGAGGATATACATCCAAAACAGACAGAGATATATATGTTTACATTTCCTGGAGGATGTCTTATGTTTTTTTGCAATAGCGAATACCTGTAGCTTGGGTGTAGGATAAGGGTGAACCTTTGTTCTCCATAGTGGGGGAAGTAGCATCCAGACTGGGCTGACTTCATCCGCTCTTTGATTGGACTGAGCCCGACAAGACCTTTAAGCCACGCCCCTGTTGCCAGGCAATCCCAGTTTTGACTCAGTCCATCAATTTGGACGGCTGTGTCTTCCTAGTGTTCCAGTGGAATTTGTGAAATATTGGATTTAATTGTCAAATTTCAGATTTAATTCGGGCTGAGTGAGTAGCTACAGTACCACCAGATATCCCAGACTGGGGTGGTGTTAATTCGCCATTAGCCCTTTGGGGTGGTGTGCAGAATTGGTCATAACTGACAGACCAACTGTCAGTCTGTAAGGGCTATTCAGTCTGGCAGCATTGAAGATCAGTGCCTCTACTTTATTTCCTATGCGTGCTCAAAGTGGCATACGAAGCCATGTCGCCCAGCAAGCGCGGCCTTGCCTGTTTGTCTTCCGGGTTTCTGGCGTGCCTGTACGCGAGACAACCAGCTGTCCTTTGTGCACGCGGCAGTGCTGAAAACTGGTATGTGCATGTGTGGCTGCCAGCTGATTGTTGGTTGTGCATCTGTGCCAGAACTTGGAAGTTTGGCTTTTCTGAAGCACGATCCCTTTGCGCGCACAACAGTGCCGAAAACCTATGTGTGCATGCGTCCCTGCCAGCTGATTGTCGGGCATGCATGCGCGCTAGAACCCGGAAGTTCGGCTTTACCAGAGCACAGCCCCGATGAGCACATGTGTTTGATTTCCGCACAACCTTTTCGTCACTTGGTGCTGAAAAGGTTCCCCGTCACTGGTTTAGGAGATGTCAGTGATGATGTTTTTCTGTTTATAAGTGTAACTTTATGACCGTTTTTCACACTTATAACCATTGTGACTTCCCCACGGTGGCATGATCACAATTCAGACGCTCAGCTACTGCCTCATATTTATGACGGTTGCATCACCTGAGTGTCCTGGTACACCTCCCCCCCTCTTGCGACCTTCTGACGAACAAAAGTCAATGGGGACATCAGACTCATTCAGCAACCATGTTCATAACAACTGCAGTGATTCATTCACCTAATGACCATGTCCAGAAAGGTCATACTGTGGGGCAAAACTCACTTCAAAACTGTCTTGCTTAGCAACCAGCATTTTGGGCTCAATTGTGGCTATACATTGAGAACTACCTGTCTGGTGTTTATGTCAACAAAGGAAAGGGATGATCCTTTGGAAAAATGTCGACCTCCTGCAAACCTGATGTGTAACCCTCACCGAAGACCCATTTAGGCCATTTATATCAGGGGTGTCAAATTCCACGGGCCAGATCTGGCCCACAGGGTGCTTAGATGTGGCCCGTGGGCCTTCCCTGGAAACAGCAAAGGACTGGCCTGCGGGGTTCTACCACAAAACCGCGGACGACAAAATCGTGGTCGACGAAAGCGCGTATGTGACGTCATCACAGCGCGACGAAAAAGATCAAAAAAGATCGAAAAATGTAAAAATAAAGCTAAAACCTTCCCCTAACCCCCCCAAACCTAACCCTAAACCTAACCCGTAACCTAACCCTAAACCTAACCCTTAACGTAACGAAAAACCTAACGCTAACCCTTAACCTAACGCTAAACGTAACGCTAACGCTCTAACCCTAACCCTAACCCTTAACCTAACCCTAACCCTAACCCTAACCCTTAACCTAACCCTTACCTTTATGTGAATCGGCTTGCTGTAATTTAATTTTTATTTCAATTTTTTGATCTTTTTTGTCGCGTTGTGATGACGTCACATACGCGATTTCGTCGACCGCGCTTTTGTGGAACGCGCTTTTGACGGGTCACGGGCCTGCGGTGCCTCTGCCAGTGAAAACAGAACTTGGGAGGGCGGTGCGTGGTCTGCCTGGGCTATGTTTTCACTGGCAGAGGGTTGCAGGAGGCCGTTGTGTCTGAAAGCGGAACCTCGATGAGTGATGTGGAGCTGGCCATGCCCACCCCGGCCACAGCCTTTTACCCCTTATGGTCAAACACAACCCTGATGCGGCCCTCAGTGAAATTAAGTGACACCCCTGACTTACACAGTAATTTAGACTTAGAACTTAGACTTAGGATAACTTTATTGTCACTTTAAATCAGAGGTGGTATTCAGCAGGTTCTGACCAGTTCTGGAGAACCGGTAGCCGAAATTTTGAGTAGTTCGGAGAACCAGCAAATATCACCTCTGGCTGGCCCCGCCCCCATTTATTCTCTGCCTCCCGAGTCCCAGCTGATCAGGAGGAAATGGGGATTTTGCAGTAACCTTCCCCTGCCACATCCATCAAGCCACGCCCACCAAGCTACCCACAGAACCGGTAGTAAAAAAATTTGAATTCCACCATTGCTTTAAATGTACACTAATCATATATTAAAATGAAATTACATTGCATATAGCTCTCAAAGGGTCACCACCTCCAATATACACTACTTAAACATGACAGAAATATAAATACATGAAGCAATTAAAAATTATGCATATACCCACATACACAATCTTTTATTTCATTTTATTTTTTAAAAACTCAGTCGTATTCTGGTCAAAAAGGGATTTGCAAAAGTCTGGTATTGAAGTATCCCAGTATCAGATATTCTTAGAAGATCGGATGGCATCGCAGATTTGAAAAGCTCGCACAAATAGTTATAACTTCTGATCGGGGAGAACTTTCCAGTAATTTTTTTTCCACGGCTTGGGAACCTCTTGTTTCTATTGAGTTATCACCGCACGTTACATAAGGAGCTGTCTCTGGAAATGGCCCGGAAGCGTCCCTTCAAAACACAGCAACTGTATTACCAGCTTTGAATGACTGATGCCATTATATTATGTTAGCACGTTGCCATCTGCAGCGGCTGCCAGTCATTTTTTTCGGGCACAAATCAGAATGCTGGCATTAACCTACTAAGCCCTAAGTGGCTTTAGGCCAGGCTACTCCTTGGATGAGTAGCTGCTCCCAAGCTGCTCTTCATCAGAGCTCCTTACCCAAGTAGCTTTTCTCAACAAGCTCCACCAGGTGTGATGTTGGGTGGAGATCCATATTCACCTCCTTTCATGGAAGTTCACAGTGCAGTTTGTTACTACCAGTAGTAACTTTGAGCTCAAGCTATCTCCCTGGGGTTTGGTTGGCGAATAAAAATTGGAGGAGGGATGTGTTGACAGCAGCAAGAATTGTATTTGCACAATATTGGAAAAATGAGGGAATTCCGACAGATGAAATTAGACTGTGCGGAAATGGATAGGCTAACATTAAAGATAAAGAAGAAAGAAGACACAGAATATTTTTTAACATGGGATTTGTTGTACAAATGGTTAGACAACAAGGGTAGAAATTAGAAGTTGGAAGAATACTACTATTCATGAATAAATATTATTAGTACTGATATTATGTATAAGTACCCTATTTCCCTGAAAATAAGACCTCCCCAGATAATAAGACCAATCGGGCTTTTCAGTACATGCGCTAAAATAAGCCCTCCCCCCAAAATAAGTCCTCCCTGAAAATATGAGATAAACACACTCACCATCTCTGGCACCTCAAAAATGATAAGACCTCCCTGAAAATAAGGCCAAGTGCTTATTTCGGGGGTAAAAAAAAAGACTATGTCTTATTTTCAGGGAAACATGGTACGTTGATTCAAAAATTACACTGCATACGAAGCACTCGCGAGATAAAGAAAAAAATGTACAAATAAAACTTATTAATTTTTTTGGGAGGGGTGGACTTTACATGTGCTGCTTGAGTATGGCAGGCTGTAAATCTAATAAAAGAAAATTATTATTATTTTTTTGATCTTGACAGACTATTTTATCAATTTCATATATACATTCGCAATTATATGATTTCATAACTGTTATTAATAATATGTATTTATAACAATTTTTTTCCCTACAGTTGCCAATATACTTGAAAATTGCTTTCTTACCATCCCATAGATCCATCTTATCTTACAATGGTCCTACTTCTTCTTCCCTCCCTCCCTCTTTCCTTCCCTCGTTTCTTCTCTCCTACTCTCCTTCCTTCCCTCCTTCCTTCCCTCCCTCCTTCCCCCTTCCCTCCCTCCTTTCTTCTCTCCTTCCCTCCTTCCTTCCCTCCTTCCTTCCTTCCTTCCTTCCCTCCTTTCTTCTCTCCTTCTCTCCTTCCTTTCCCCCTTCCTTTCCTCCTTCCTTCCCCCCTTCCTTCTCTTCTACATTCCCTCCTTCCTTCCTAAACTACAGGTAGTCCTTGACCTACGACCAAAGCTGGGCCCAAACTTTCTGTTGTGAAGTGAATTTTGCCCAATTTTACAACCTTCCCTGTCAAAGTTGTTAGGGGAATCACTGCAGTTGTCAAGTTAGTAACACAGCTGTTAAGTGAATCTGACTTCCCCCTTGACTTTGCTCATCAGAAGGTGGCAAAAGGGGGGGAACCACATGACCCTGATGATGATTACGGGGTTGGAGCCTAAAACATATGAAGAACAGTTGCAGGAATTGGATACGTCTATTCTAATGAGAAAAAGGACTAGGAGTGACACGATAACGGTGTTCCAGTATTTGAGGGGCTGCCACAGAGAAGAGATCAACCTATTTTCCAAAGCATCAGAAGGCAAGACGAGAAACAATAGATGGAAACTCATCAAGGAGAGAAGCAACCGAGAACGAAGGAGACATTTCCTGACCGTGAGAACAATTAACAATTTGCCTTCAGAAGTTTGTGGTTGCATTTCCTGGTCTGGTGTCACCCATTCCTCTTATTTCCTGTGCTGGAAAAATGTTTTTGGAAAGTGTACAACCGAACCATAGAACCATAGAAGATATGTTCTCTGGGTCTCTATATATTCCAAACTTCGTCATAGTAAAATTTATAGATTCTTACAAAACACGATGGCCTCCTACAGTCCTCTCCCAGCAAAAACATAGCCTGGGCAGGCTATGCAGCGCCCTCCTGAACGCCGTTTTTGCTGGCAGAGGCACGCGGGCCGGTCCTTAGTGCTTCCAGGGTGTCCCAATGGGCCAGTTCTCCATAGTGGTGGAGGTATCATCCAGACTGGGTTGACCTCATCCGCTCACTGATAGGACTGAGTCTGATGACAAGTGTCAAGCCACACCCCTGTTGTTAGGCAGACCCAGCTTTCGACTCAGTCCCTCAGTAAGGACAGTTGCTCCATAGCAAATTTCATAGATTCAGATAAGTGACGGGTATTGTATTTCTGACTAAAATTAAGAATTGATCTGGGGGCCTGAGCCGCCTTGGAGGTGGTCCATTTCTGCCTGCAGCCCCTAGGGGGTGGCATGTATTTCTTCTGGAGGCATAGCAATTCTAACTGCTTTATATCGACCTGGTAGAGCTGCAGTCACAAGAGGGTGGTTTTGCTTCCCCCCCCCCGCTTTTATTTTTTACAAGTATTGTAGTTGAGAAGCAGTTGAAAATAATGCTTTATTAAGATCTCAGTTTAGATCTTGCTCCAGCCTTGTGTCTTTCATTAGTATAGAGGAAACCCAGTGAAGCTAAAAACATATTGTTTCCTTGCTTGTATTTCCTGTAATTTGGCCCTGCAGTCATTTCCAGTTGCTATCATTAATCATTTGCAGAAGAAATTTTCTCTTTTGCTAGAATCCGCTAGCTGACCAGCCAAGGCTGTCTTCAAGCTCTTACAGGAATTGACATGACCATGCATATAAGAACGTTTTCAATTTAGATATATGTACATTTTCATATCTTGAAGCAATCGTAACAGACAATAATTTCCTAGTGTTTGCATTTGATAATTTATAAATTCGATAAATAATATTCATTTGATATATAATGTTAAGTTATTGAAATATGATTAGCCACACTTGGCCAGGTTTTCACTCCTAACTATAATACAATAGAGTTGGGAGGGATCTTGGAGGTCTTCTAGTCCAGCCCCCTACTCAAGCAGGAGACCCAGTGGTGGGATTCAGCCAGTTTGTACCACTTTGGGAGAACCGGTTGTTAATTTTCTGAGCAGTTTGGCGAACTGGTTGTTGGAAGAAATCATTAGGGCAGAGAACCGGTTGTTAAATTATTTGAATCCCACCACTGAGAGAACTTTCTGGAGGCAAGCTATCCATTGGTTAATTGTCCTCACTGTTGGGAAGGTTCTCCTTAATTCCAGGTTCTCTCTTTGGTTAGTTTCCAACCATTATTTCTTATTCTGTCCTCTGGTGCTTTGGAGAACAATTTTACCCCTCTTCTTTGTGACAGCCCCTCAAATCTGGAATACTGCTGTCATGTTGCCCCTAATTCTTCATTTCTGTAGACTAGCCAAACCCAAATCCTGCATCTGTTCTTCATACCTTCCTGGAGGTATATAGCAGGGGTGGGTTTCAACCGGTTCGTGGCGGTCCCTGCGAACCGGTTGGTCAGCGAACCCGGAAGTAAGTAACTTCCGGGAACGGCGAAGGGCCCACCCGCGCGCCCGCGCTTCTTACCCGGTTTTGACGAGTTCTGCGCTTCCACGCATGCGCAGGACGCATACAGCGCCTGCGCGATCCTCCAGGAGCAGCTGGAGCATCACACAGACGCTAGTACCGCACGCGTGCACGAGGATGCCGCCGGCCCCATTCCAACCGAACCGGTTGGAACGGGGCGAGAAACCCACCCCTGGTATATAGCATTGCCCATGGATATATGTAGCATTATCAAAAATTGTCCCATGGCGAGTTGACCCCCTTTAAATACTTTTGTGGCCACGGATCACAGCCACAGAACATCAAGATTTAAATTATAACATTTCTTCAAGCCTTTGTGTACCCCCGTGACAACCTCATAGCCCCCCCCCCAGGGGTCGCCGACCACAGGCTGAGAATCACTAATGCAAAAATGATTCTAATGCTGTTGAATTAGAACTACACAACTGCCATTGTAGTGAACATATTATTGCATAGTGAGCAATATTATTGCTTCCCTGTTGAATACCAGAGCAAATCCAGGATAATAGCTTTGGTTACAAGCTAGGACAGACTATCTTGTGTGAGTAATATCTCGCTTAATAACTGTGTTAAGTTTAAAGCAATGGAACTAGGAAACGGTTGGTTCTAAGGGAGCTTTTGGGAATTAGTCTTTTTTTAGAAGAGATCAAAGTTAGTGAAATCTGATTTAAGCTGCCAGAAGTCCTGCCACTTTCTTTTTGGTTTTGGTTTTACGATTTGCTCATCTAATATTTCCATTTTGGAGTGATGATATTTCCAATTGAATAAAATCATGTTGCTTTATTATGTCTAGACATTTCTGATCTATACGATATCTATACAAGATGTAAATTACAACACAGCCAACCAATCCACTTACAGCAACAAAACCAGCACTCCACACACACAAACACACACCAATATTTATAGAAAGACGGCAGCTCCGATCACACTTTGCTCGCACAAGCATGAAGCCGAAGGCACCAGGCTGAAGATGGCGAGTGGGACCTCGTCGAAACGTCACCAAGATACTTCAGTCTTACATGGGAAAAGACCCAAATACACCAAGACCTGCATGTTTGTGTTTGTGTGTGTGTGTGTAAGAAAGAGAGAGAGAATATGCATATGCATATGTATGTATATATAACTGTTTCTTCTTTTCCATCATGTCACAGAATCTCTATGGTTGTTTTGTAGTGATTTGTCATGGAGGCCCAAGATATCAAAACTGTGTAGAATGGAAAAGTTTATTTATTTCTGTTATTTATAAGCCACCACATTCAATATGGAGTCTTGAGTAAAAGGTAAAGATTCCCCTCGCACATATGTGCTAGTCATTTCTGATTCTAGGGGGCAGTGCTCATCTCCGTTTCAAAGCCGAAGAGCCAGCGCTGTCCGAAGACATTTCCGTGATCATGTGGCTGGCATGACTAAACACCAAAGGAACACGGAACGCTGTTACCTTTCCAACAAAGGCGGTCCCTATTTTTTCTACTTGCATTTTTACATGCTTTCGAACTGCTAGGTTGGCAGAAGCTGGGACAAGTAATGGGAGCTCACTCTGTTACGCGGCCCTGGGGATTTGAACTGCTGAACCTCTGATTGACAAGCTCAGCATCTTACCCACTGAGCCACCGTAGATAGTGAAAACCAAAATGACAATGAATGTAACATAAAATATAATGCAGCAATAATAATTCTTATGTCAACTGACGAACACGATTAGCACATTAAAATGGTTGTGGTGTGAATTTCCCCCACTTTCTCGTAATTCGTAGGTTTTTTAATTCCAGTTGCACCTGAAAACCAAATAGAATTCTAATGAACGCAGCAAAAGCGTAGGAGGTAGTTCATAGATTGCATTAATTTTAGTCAAAATGAATTTAGATTTGGGCAGAATTTGTTTCTGGTTAGGCGGTCCATTCCTTAGTTCCCACAAAATGCTTCACCTTTATTTTGCAATCTGGTTACTGTTATCCTTCCTCTTGACACATCCAGGATCTGGGAAAAGTATCAAATATTTTCCAGGGAAACTGACACTGTTTTCCCTTCTCTTCTCTAAAAAATAACTTTATATAAAGAGTAAATGGAAATATTTTTTTCGGTACCTCATTAGAAATGAACTGTTTTAAATTAAAACTGGGGAAATTACAATAATCCTCATGAAATAATTTTCAATTCATGCCTCAATCTGCGGTGTACTTGCTATCAAGTACTTATTAACAAGGATAAAGCTAGAGAATTTTCCCATTCTACAATTTTAGTTTCATTAAGTTTTTAAAAGTGAAGATAATCCTGGACCCTATATTTTACTTAAGAATCTCTTCTTCATTTCTCCATATTATATGTATTACTATTCTCCGTATTATTTGTAGGTGGTTGTTTTTTTTTAATTTTCTTACCATGCCTTTTGCACACTATCTTCCAAATCTTTTGTGATATAAACAATCAGCAGCTGTTTATTTATTTTGTGGGTATTTTTATTGCTTTGATGTCTTTTTAATTCTTTTAGAATTTTAGAATTGCTCACAGTCACGGGTGAGTTGGCTGGCTAGAACAGAGGTCAGCAAACTGCGGCTCTGGAGCCGCATGTGGCTCTTTCCTCCCTCTGCTGCGGCTCCATCACCAGTTGGCGCCACAATTTTGAGAGGAGCTTCCGGTTTCTCTCCGGGGGGGGGGGAAGAAACATAGTGTGCCAGGAGAAGACTCTATGGCAAGGGGAGGGTTTTCAAGTTGTCTCCACAATTGATAGGGCTTTCGGTTATGACAGGTAGAGGAAAAAGGACGCCGTGCTAGGAGGAGACTCTATGGTGGGGGAACTGAACTTCCGGTCAGCTCCAGAATTGAACAGGGGGCTTCCGGTTAGGACCTTTGTGGCTCCCGGTATTTTCTTTTCTGTGGGAAATGGGTCCAAATGGCTCTTTTGAGTGTTTACATTTGCCGACCCCTGGGCTAGAGAAATTGAATAAACAAACAAGTTCCAAAAAATTTAAAATACAATGTTATTGATAATGGCAGATAAGCGAATTAAAAAAAATATTAGAAAGTTTCTGAGTAACAAAATATGGCAACCAAGAATAATGCAGTGTGTGTATGTGTGTGTGTAAACGTGTGTGTAAACGTATAGAAAGGTCTTCTAGTCCCCTGACTAGGTGGCTCAGTGGCTAAGACACTGAGCTTGTCGATCAGAAAGGTTGGCAGTTCGGTGGTTCGAATCCCTAGTATAGGTCGTCTGCGTGAGCAGGGGGTCGGACTAGATGACCTCCAAGGTCCCTTCCAACTCTGTTACTATTTACTGCTTAATTTGAGGACAGCCTATATATATTTAAAGTGCAGGAAAACCTACTGATTTGAGTTCAGTAAATTAGGAAAGCAGTAACAAAACAATAAAAACGAAATAAAAAAAAACAATGTGGTCATGTTTGCCGCTTCCTCATCAAGTGAAATTTAGGAGCCGATGAAATGTTGCAAGTTGTTAAATGGTAGCTTGGTCTTGAGTTCAACAGGACATACCTCCCATATTGTCCTTCTCGAAGAAGTAGAATAATTGGCATATCCACAAATTACTCTTGCTTTCGTCTAGTTTAACTTTTAGATGGAGCTTTTGGTTTCTTTTTTATCCATCTCTTTATCTAAGGTAGAGGACAACAATTCGTGCCAATTTTGATAGCTAACGAACAAAATTTAGCTAACTCCTCGAGTATCTTGAAATCTTTGCTCCTCAAGAAAGCAGGGAAATCTGAGTCATCGGCCTGACTTTTTGAGTGACTCCCTTTGAAAGGTACAGCTGGGGGGGGGGGGAGGAAAAAAGTGATACTGAATCCACGTGTTGCATAAGGTTTTCTTTATTTTTAAATCTGCCCTCTAAAAATCACAGGATGTTGATGCCTTATGCTAGCAAACATTTTGCACTATTTAGAAATAGAAAATGGATCAGAGGTTCTGAAAGGGGTGTGATTATATGGAATAGAACGGACTAGAAGAGAATTCTTCATTGGCCAAGTGTGATTGGAGACACAAGGAATTTGGTGCATATGCTCTCAGCGTCCATAAGGAAAATAATACATTCAACGAGAATAAAAAGATACAACACTTAGTGATAGTCAAGGTTACTAATAAGCTTTCAAATCGTACTAGTAAACAAATAAAACAATATAAATTGAAAGGTACAAGCAACATGGTTATAGTGATAAGTCGGAAGTGATAAATACTAGGAAGGAAGAGAAGAATAATAGTAATACAGTCTTAGTAAATTATGTGGGGATTAATTGTTAAGCAGACTGATGACATTTGGGGAAAAAACTGTCCTTGTGTCTAGTTGTCTTGTTGTGCAGTGCTCCATAGCATCGTTTTGAGAGTAGAAGGCGAAACAATTTATGTCCAGGATGCGAGGGGGTCTGTAGATATTTTCACAGCCCTCTCTTTGGCTCGTGGGTATACAGGTCCCCAATGGAAGGCAGGTTGGTAGCCATTGTTTTTTCTGCAGTTCTAATTATCCGTTGAAATCTATGCTTGTCTTGTTTGATTGCAGAGCCAAACCAGACAGTTACGGAGGTGCAGATGACAGGCAGAAATCAATTCGTAACTAATAATTGCGTATGCTGTCTTACGCCACCTCTGTCTCTTTGTTGATTTTTAAGCATCTTTCTCCCCCCCCAAAACAAAATATATTATTCACTATATGTCTTCATTTCGAACTTCTGATAATTGGTTTATCTGATGAGTTTTTCTTTGAAATCATACAAATGACTTACCTGCAGCCAGTCGCTGGCATTATGGAACAATATAGAATAGCTGATAGCTTATTTGATCCTTACTGTGCTGTCTTTGAGCAATATTTTAAAATTATTTTGATAGGAACTATCAACTATTAACTATTAAAAACTATTTTGATAGGCTCTTGAGCATTCGAGGTACAGTAGAATGATCTTTTAATTTGGGGATATTTTTATTTTTGGTTCTGGTTCTTAATTTAGATCAGGGGTATCAAACCTAAGGCCCTCTGACATGTGGGGTGCTTTGAAAGGATCCTACCTGTGGGGGCCTCTCCTGGAAACAGTGAAGGAGTGCTCTGCGATGCCTCTGCCAGCAAAAACAGGGCTCAGCCAGGGCCGTGAGTGCTCGGTCTACCACAGCGCCCCTAACATGAGTGACATCAAGCTAGCCATGGGCACCCTAGCCATGCCTCTCCCCAAGGTCAAACAGAGTCCTGATGCGGCCCTCAATGAAATTGAGTTTGACACCCCTGGTTTAGATGATAGTTTTATTTAGCAGTAGGGGGTTGGCTTTGCTTTCATATTTAGTATATTATACTGTTCAGTGGTGGGATTCAAATAATTTACCAACCAGTTCTCTGCCCTAATGACCATCTGGGTAGTCAGGGCTCGGTGGTCATGTGATCATGTGGGCATGGCCAAGTCAATGTCACTCAGGTCGATGGGCACTTCGCCTTAGTTGTTATAAAAAGCCCTTAAAACCTGGCTGTTCTGACAGGCCTGGGGCTGATGAGTTCCTGTCCCCGCTCGAATGGTGTGCCTGTTGAGTTGTTTTTAAAATTGTGATATTGTTCGTCTATGTCTCCCCCCACCACTATTTGTATCCCCTATCCCCCCCCCCCCCCGACTTGGGTTGTGAGCCGCCCTGAGTCCCTTCTGGGAAAAGGGCGGCATAGAAATATAATAAATTCAATTCAATTCAATTCAATTATAATGGTAATAAGGGTTAACTGGAGAAGCAGTTTCTGTAAGCAGGGCAATAAAGATTAGGCTAGAAACAACACCAGAATGTTTCCTTCCTGCCTTTCTTACAGGATTAGCCCTGGAAAGTGGGAAAAAAACAAAAGATTTCTTCCAACAACCGGTTCTCTGAACTGCTTAGAAAGTTACCAACCGGTTCTCCTGAATAGGTGCGAACTGGCTGAATCCCACCACTGATACTGTTGTAAATCATTTGGAGTTGTTGCAGTATGGTTAATATTCAAAAGTTTATACTAGTCAACATCTATTTTTATAGGATCTTTTTGATTGCTGTGTCCTGCTTGAAAAATTATGCATTCTGTTTTCATGAATGAGAAATTTTTTAAAAATGAAGATTTTTTTCCTCTCTCTAAAGCAATAAGTTGTATATCCGGAATGTGCCAATAGAGTTGGTGGGATACGGGCATGAGAATGTTGGTTCAGTAGATAAATCAGGGAGGCTAACTTGCAAAGAATAGCGTTAATGTGATTGGAATGAAATTGGCTTTGGTTCAGCTGATATAAGCAAGCTGCCCCAAAAAAGGGGATGAGTCACTGATGAATGGATGTGAATTGAATACTCAACCGAAAATAAGTACATTTAGGTCTGTTTGGTCATTTGGAGACAACTGAAATGAAGGTCAGCTTATACAAAACCAGTCTTTGGAAGGAAAAGTCAAAGCGTTGAGAAGAAGGGAAGAGCAAGAATATTGCAATTAATGCAGTTTAGGAAATTTGTCAAAAGAGAAAGCAATAAATTCAAAGGCTAAAAGACACTCTGTGAATCAAACTGCCTTGTGGGAGCTTCATCACTGGAGGCTTTCAAGAAGAGATTGGATAACCATCTGACGGAAATGTTGTAGGGTCTCCTGCTTGGACAGGGGGTTGAACTAGATGACCCACACGGTCCTTTCCAGCTCTATGAATCTAGTCCAGGGGTGAAATCAACTTACCTTCGCTACCGGTTCGCAAATGTGAGCTCACGCGTCATCTTCGCGCATACACAGAGCGTCAAAAACGGGATGTGATGATGTCCGGGTGGGGTGGGGGGAGTGGAGCTTCCCGCTGCCAGCACTACCGGTTCGTCTGAAATTGATAGAACCGACTGAATTTCACCACCGATCTAGTCTAGTCCTCAGGGAAAAGGGCGGCCTATAAATAAACTTATTCCTATTCCTATTCCTAGTCCCACCTTAGGCATTTAAACTCAGCTGGGTAACGCTGGGGCCAACCACTAGGAGACTTGAGCGCACGAATATGGCGAAGCCAAAATTGCAATGCTAGAAAGGCATCAAGAAGGACAGTGAACAATGACGATGTAAATTACCTTGTTTTTTTCCCTCTCGTTTTACATGTCTTCATTCCATATAATTCTGAAACTCATCTCGATCTGGGCATGAGCAGACGGATAGCCAGTTGCTTATGTAGAATATAAGTAGAAGCAGTTTAAAAAATCCACATCCCCATTTAAAACTGTACATCATATGTTTGCTGCTTCTCACTCTCTCTATGGTCTTTGTATAATGTTGCTTAAAGTGAAAAGCAGTGGCATGGAGGGTACATGTATGACAATAAATTGTTAATTGAGAATTCTGTTGAGTGCATACTAATGCAAATAAGAACAGAATAACAAGAGTTGGAAGGGACCTTGGCGGTCTTCTAATCCAATCCCCTGCTTAGGCAGGAAACCCTACACCACTTCAGACAAATGGTTATCCAATCTTTTCTTAAAAACTTCCATTCCAATGCTCCAATGTTGGAGCATTCACATCTTCTGGAGGCAAGTTGTTCCACTGATTCATTGTTCTAACTGTTAGGAAATTTCTCCTTAGTTCTAAGTTTCTCCTTGATTAGTTTCCACCCATTGCTTCTTCTCCTGCCCTCAGATGCTTTGGAGCATAGCTTGACCCCCTCTTCTTTGTGGCAACCCCTTAGATTTTGGAACACTGCTATCATGTCACCTCTAGGCCTTTTCATTTTACAATAAAAGGAAAGAGAATGAGTGGGGTAGAGGAAAACTGAAGATAAGTGATTTTTGTGTGATGTCTATATATATATATATAAATGGCTGTGGGTGTGTATGTTCCAGCATAACTCTGGAAGGCCTCGAGCAATTTCAACCAAACTTGGTACACAGATGACTTACACTCTGGAAACAAATACTGTGTGGTTAAGACACCTCTAAAACCCCTTAGCGTGTGTGTTTTGTTAAGACACAGCCTGTTGTGCCTTAAAATGGCTTCTACTGTACTGCCTTAAATGGCTTCTACTGTAAAGCGCTGTGGAGTTGCCTTGGTAACGGCTTCACAGTACTCCACAAGGGGGCTCCCTCAGGTAAGGGGGAAAATCCAACATTAGAAATTGCGGCAGCGTTAATAGGAGGAGGGTTGGAATAAATAAATACTTGGGTTAGGGTTATCAGCTAGTACAGTGGTCCCCAACCTTTTTATCGCCGTGGACCAGTCAGACGAGCCTCCCTTGGCCTTCCGGACCGGCGGGTGGGAAAGCGGCCATCCTGGGAGCGCGTTCCGCAGGGCGGAGGGGGGGGCTTCCTTCAAGCCAAGGCCGACAGCCCGCGAGGCCGCCCCGCCTCCTCCTCCTCGGCCGCCGGGGGAAGGGAGGGGGAACCGACCCCGCGATCCGCTCGCTCGGGCAGCCCTTTTTCCTAGCTGCAGTTCGGCGGGGGAAAAAGATGGTGCCGTGTCCTACTTCGGGCGGGCGGGCGGCTGGCGCGGTGGAGGCCGGCTGCTTCCGAGGGGGTGGGCCTCCGCACCGTGCTCCATGAAGGGAAAAGGGGGAGAAGGCGGGCTGCGGCTGAAGGGCCCCCGAGAGCCCCGCCGGCCTGACGCAAAAAGCGCTTTGGCGGAGCGGCAGGGGGGAGGGGCGGGAGGCAGGTGACACTCCAGGAGGGGGGGCAGAGCTGCGCCGCGAGTCTTACGTAAAGCCCCCCCTCCCCGCCTCGGCGGAGGAAAACATCTCCCACCTGGGTGGGGCTGCGCGCGAAGCGCCTCTCGGAACAGCGAAGCTCCCCAAGTTCCCCCGAAACGGCCGCGCTGCGCCCCTCCCCCCCGCAACCTTAGTTTCTCCTTGGGAGGAAAATGCAGCGCCGCCGCCCCCTCCTGCCCCCCCCCCCGTCATTCCACAGGGCAGGCGGGCCGGGCGAGTCCGCGGACAAAGTTTCGCCTCCCAGGCAGCCTCCGCCAGCAGCATCCCAAGTTCGGGCCGAGGCCGTGGCCGCCGCCCCCTCCCTCCCGGGGCGAGCAGAGCAAGACGGTGGGGGGGGAGATCGGGCCTCCCCTCGCCCCCCCAGCCCCGCACATCTGGGGCGGCGGGGGAGCAGAGAAAGGGCGCGTTCATGAGGACTACAAAGTTGCAAATATGGCCCCCGGCCGCTGCAGCGATCATGGCCCCCGGCCGCTGCGCGGCCTGGTGCCAGGTACTCCACGGCCCGGCACCGGTCCACGGCCCGGCACCGGTCCACGGCCCGGCACCGGTCCACGGCCCGGCACCGGTCCACGGACCGGGGGTTGGGGACCACTGAGCTAGTATACTATTAAAAGTAGGTGTGCTGAATATCTCTATAACAGTGTTTTGCTTCCCTCATTTTAAGCTTGAATGCATAAAAGAGTTAAGATTTTTTTCTGTTTTTTTATCTTTTAGATTTTTGCCATTTATTGAGCCCACCCTGTTTTACTGAGGAGGATAAATACAGTTTGGAAGCTCTCCATACAATTCATAAACAGATGGATGATGACGAAGATGGTGGCATTGAAGTAGAAGAAAGTGATGAGGTTGGTATGGACATAAGTTAGTTTTATCTCACATATTCCCATTTAAATGCTATTTCACCTAATCTTGGCAGACGAATTAGAAGTGGGAGGGGGGGGGGAAACGATCACTTGGCATTTTGGAGCTTTTGCATTCCCCAAGAATGCAGACAACAGATTTAAGATAAATCTTGGAATTAATTTGGGTAGCAGTGCCTAGATTTTTCTGCTAAAAGCGTAGCTTTGCATACTGAAAGACGAACAATGTGTGGAATTGGAATCCAGATTGGTAAACCCTGTCTTCATTTTCTGTACATGCCCAGGGGAATAGCAAGGCTGTGGCACATGGATCTTTTATGCTGTTCCGCAATATTTACTGCTGTTAGCAGATCTGCCTCTGGGTAGTAGGGAAGGGCTATTATCACACTAATTAAATTCCGGACCCTCAAATGTTTTTCATGCTTTATGTGTTACATGTATTTTCTGTTTTCTTCGTGTTTGGGCTGGAGCTGGCAGCAGATTCGGACAGTGAGGAGGTGGGGAGGAACATGGGCCAGTCCTGCAGTCTGGGGAAGGCTCAGATGAGGGCTCTGTGTTGGAGGCAGAGAGGGGGCCAGAGCCATCTGACAGTTATCAGCTGCCTTCAGAGTCAGACATCAGTGAGGCAGATGAATAGCTGGAGCCTGTTCCCAGTGTGCGCATGGGCAGAGTTGTCAGACGATGGGAACACCTAAAGAACAGGGGTCGACTTGGGAGTAAGGCCACAGGTGGACAATGAATGGCCCCTTCAAGAGGAAATAAAAGAGGAGCGAAAGGGGAGTGGAGTTTGCAGGAGACAGTTAGTTCGCTTGATTGGTTCGTGACTCTCCGAAACTCCTTGCCATTTTTTGCAGATATCAGCCTGTCAGCTCTCCAAGCCAGATAAGGTCTGTGACTGTAAATCCTCCCTTGAAACACTTTGCTGGATGTGAATGAGCCGCCCGGAGTCCTCCGGGATTGGGCGGCCTAGAAATTTAATAAATAAATAAATAGATAGATAGATAGATAGATAGATAGATAGATAGATGATAGATAGATAGATAGATAGATAGATAGATAGATAGATAGATAGATAGATAAATAAATAACTTCACAAATTATTAAAAGGGATTTTTTTGTCTGCTTCATGCTCTCGGGAAGCCTGAGTCAGAACAACACTTTTTAAAAACTCCTGTTTGAACAAATGGCTTAATATGAAAGCTCTTTTTTCCTCAATTCTGGTTCATTTTAGTAAAGATGGGAAAAGTTTAAAAAGCAGCAAGACAGAAAAGTGAGTAGTCTCACTCATCTTTAATGGTCTTTTGACACTATTAATGGGGTCTTGTTACCAAGCATGTTTAGTAGACTAACTTCCCTCCCCCCCCCATCTTTCCCATCTATCATCACCCTAGAGAAATTAATAATTAGTCCAGTAAAATCTAGACAGCACTAAGATAGGAACAAGATACAGACATGTGAGAAAACTTGGATTCTCCATAGGGGGGAGAGGATCCAGGAATGGGTGTTGCTCTGCTCTGCTGTGTGGAGATTGAGCCTTTCATCTTTTTGGCAACACCTTCTTTGGCTGAGACCTTCCCAATTCCGACTCAGTCTTTTGCCAGTCGAGACATATAGATTTTTACTCCTCGTATAGCTTATTCCTAGATTCTCTTCATTAGGATAGAAAGAGAAAAAAAAGATCGGAAGATTCCCCCACACCTTCCGAACTTGAAGTGCCATCAAGTTGGGTGAAATGATCCTGATGTAAAGCTGCACTATGAGAGCTTTTCGAGGTGTCAATAATCAGCATTTTGAATTGGATCTTGCAATTGTGTGGCCCAGTGGTAGGTTGCAGGCGGTACACCCAGGTACGGGCGTACCGGAGCCTGCCTGGAGCACCGGATACCGTTCCGGTACGGTGCTCCAGAGGGCCCATCCGCCCACCCGAGCTCCTTACCTGTTTTTTAAGGCTTCTGCTCTTCTGCACATGCGCACGGCGCGTATAGCACCTGCGTGATGCTCCGCTGAGCAGCTGGAGCATCACGGAGGCTCGTGGAGGTGGTAAGATGCATGCATGCGCTGTGTGCATCCATGTGGACGCTGCCGGGCCCATTCCAACCGTACCAGGATAATGGGATCCAGAACCCACCACTGGTGTGGCCACTGTATTCTCTAACAGCTGTAGCATCCACACATTGCAAAAGTCCAGACTTGTGGTGGCCAAACTACTTGGTGTTTCCCACCACAGAAGATCCGGCTAAAGTTGGCCACAACTGACAGACAGTCACTCTGTGGTTTTACCCACAGAGCAAAGTCTTTTCATTGGTTGCTTCTGTTATCTGAAATACTTTTCCTGCTTAAATGTGTGAAGTACCTGTTGTGACATCTTTTAGGATCATCCCTTTGTGAACCTTTTGTAGGTAAATATTATTGATGAATATGTTTTCATTGCCTTTTTTCCTTCCTGATTTTTATATATACATTTTATATTTATCTATCTATCTATCTATCTATCTATCTATCTATCTATCTATCTATCTATCTATCTATCTATCTATCATCTATCTATCTATGACTATGCCTATCTATATCTCTACATCTATACCTATATATCTATATCAATATCTATCCTCTATCTTATCCTAGCCTATCCTATCCATCCAGTGGTGGGTTCTGGATCCCGTTTCAACCGGTATGGTTGGAATGGGCCCGGCGGCATCCACATGGATGCGTGCTGCTCGCGCATGCGTCTTAGCGCCTCTGCGACGCTCCAGGTGCTCCGCGGAGCATTGCGCAGGTGCTGTATGCAGGAGCGCGGAAGCCTTAAAAGATAGGTAAGGAGCTCGGGCGACTGGGTGGGCCCTCTGGAGCGCCATACCGGAACGGTATCCGGTGCTCCAGGCAGGCTCCGGTATTCCCTTACTGGGGCGTACTGCCTGCAACCCACCACTGTATCCATCTCTCTATCCATCTCTCCATCCACCCCCATCTCTCTCATCTATTGATCTACTCTCTCTTCCTTCCTTCCTTCCTTCCTCTTTCTTTCTTTCTTTCTTTCTTTCTTTCTTTCTTTCTTTCTTTCTTTCTTTTCTTTCTTTGCAGTTTCTCAATGTATTTCAATAGCACTTATTTTTGTTTGTAAACTGTCTTGAGATGTGGCTACATAGGAATCATAATATAGAAGATACATCATTTTTCTTTCCTTCTTAAGGTGGGAAAGGAATCCCTCCAGCCCTGTGATGGCAAATCTATGGCATGCGTGCCAGAGGTGGAACGCAGAGCCCTATTTGTGGGCACACGGCCCGTCGCCAGCTGCTCTTCCGGTTTCTAGTGCACAAATGCACACCGGCTGGTCTTCGCAGGTGCCAGAGCATCAGAAAACAGCTTGAAAACGGCCTGAGAAACGAACAAAAACCAGGCCATTTTGGGGCTGTTTTTCAGCCCGACAACCGCCCCAAAATTGGCCAAAAACGGCCAAAAAAAGGCATGCGCGTGCCAGCGAGCTGGTGTCCAGGTTTCTGGTGCGCCCACGTACACACATGTGCTTGCACACATGTTCCGATTTAGGCTCTCAGTGCCGAAAAGATTCTCCATCACTGCTCTATCCTGATGGAATTTTTCAGTCCAATCGTAGTTTTGATGATTTGTTAAATTCACATGCTGCCCAATTCTCAGCAACTCTGGTTGTAAGGAATTCAAATATATTGATGGGCCTGTGATCATCTCATCTTTTTTCTCTTTCTTTATCACCTGCGCTTGCAATATTCTTTTAAGAATTATACAAAGGAAAAGAAAAGTATATTGTTCGTCTTTTAAGTGGAGGATGTGCAGTTTTATGTAAGGAAGGAAATTCAGTCCGAAGAAAATTAACCCCTTTTCCAAAAGCTGCTTCCTCTTCAGTTAATGCACGCCTGAAACACTTAATTAATAAGGAGGGTTATTTAACCTTGTGTTCAGTGTTGATCCAGGGAGTGGCTGGAAAAACTTTTAATTACTTTTTTTAAATAAAAGTTTTGTATTTTTCAATTTTAAAATACCCGTATTTTTTGGAGTATAAGGTTTTGAAGGTTTTGAAGAGGCATATAAAATAAAAGTTTTTGCACTCTACAAACCTCCCAAAAGTGCCCCGTTTTTGATGAAAACAGGCCCGTCCCCTCCCCCCAAAGGCACGAATAGCATTTAGGAAGCTTGTAGAGTGCTCTTGGAGGGAGGGGGGCAAAAACGAGCAAACAACGTCCCATTTTTTGCAAAAATGGGCCCGTTTTTTGCAAAAATGGGTCCATTTTTTGTAAAAAAAAAAGGGGGGGGATGGATAGCTTTTAGGAAGCTTATAGAGTGCTCCTGGGATGGGGGGGGGGAATTGAGCAAAAAACA
>NW_022473776.1:25000-34638 GCF_009769535.1 Thamnophis elegans | reverse complement strand
GAATAAGAATAGAATAGAAAATAATAGAAAATAGAAAATAATAGAGAATAGAATAGAACAGAGCAGAACAGAACAGAACAGAATTCAGATTTCAGAATTAGGTGAGAATATTAGAACAGAACAGAACAAAATAGGGAAAGGAACAAAATAGAATTAGGGACAGAACAGAATAAGAATAGAATAGAAAATAATAGAGAATAGAATAGAATAGAACAGAATAGAATAGAAAATAATAGAAAATAGAAAATAATAGAGAATAGAATAGAACAGAACAGAATTCAGAATTAGAAGAGAATATTAGAACAGAACATCAGAACAAAGCAGAACAGAACAGAACTGGAAAGGACCTTGGAGGTCTTCTAGTCCAACCGCCTGCTCAAACAGGAGAACCTAAACTATTTCAGACAAACGCCTGTCCAGTCTCTTCTTAAGAACTTCCAGTGATGGAGCAGCCACAACTTCTGGTGGCAAGTTGTTCCACTGATTAATTGTCCTCACCGTAAGGAAGTTTCTCCTTAGTTCTAAGGTTGCTTCTCTCCTTGATTAGTTTCTATCTGTTGCTCCTTGTCCTGCCCTCAGGTGCTTTGGAGAATAGCTTGACTCCCTCTTCTTTGGGGCAGCCCCTCAAATCCTGGAATCCTGCTATCATGTCCCCCCTAGTCCTTCTTTCTAGGCCCCAGCTGGTTGCAGCTGTGCGGATGTTTCCCATCCTTACATGACTCTCTGTGCCCTTTGCCTCCCTGGCCCACAGCTGGCCTGGGAGACCAGATCCCAGGGGAGCCCCGATCTGGCCTGACCTCCCCTTTCCATGTGTCACAGCGCTGGGAGCACCGGAAATCAGATGCCGACAGGCTGGGAAGGGAAATAAATGTTTTGCCACCCTCGGCTCCGGGGGCGAAGAAGGGCCCTTGAAGACGCGTTGGGGACAAATATCCTAAATTTAACCATTTTGACACTCTTGGGAAGAATTCTTTATAAGCCAGATGTGGCTGTTGCAATGTACAGTATTTTAGGAGAAGACCTTTCCTCTCAATGGACTCAGCGTCTGATGGATTGATGGACACAGCTATGTGATTCCACAGCCAGCATGCCTTATACTGGCTGGACTTAGATTCCCAGAATCCCAGAGCCAGCATGCTTTAAGATGGAGGGACTTCAACTCCCAGAATCCCCCAGCCAGCATGCTTTAAGATGGGTGGACTTCAACTCCCAGAATCCCCCAGCCAGCATGCTTTAAGATGGGTGGACTTCAACTCCCAGAATCCCCCAGTCAGCCTGCTTTAAGATGGGTGGACTTCAACTCCCAGAATCCCCCAGCCAGCATGCTTTAAGATGGGGGGACTTCAACTCCCAGAATCCCCCAGCCAGCTTGCTTTAAGATGGGGGGACTTCAACTCCCAGAATCCCCCAGCCAGCATGCTTTAAGATGGGTGGACTTCAACTCCCAGAATCCCCCAGTCAGCCTGCTTTAAGATGGGTGGACTTCAACTCCCAGAATCCCAAAGCCAGCATGCTTTCAAATGGGTGGACTTCAACTCCCAGAATTCCCCAGTCAGCATGCTTTAATATGAGTGGACTTCAACTCCCAGAATTCCCCAGTCAGCATGCTTTAAAATGGGTGGACTTCAACTCCCAGAATCCCAAAGCCAGCATGCTTTAAAATGGGTGGACTTCAACTCCCAGAATCCCCCAGCCAGCATGCTTTAAGATGGGTGGACTTCAACTCCCAGAATCCCCCAGCCAGCATGCTTTAAGATGGGTGGACTTCAACTCCCAGAATCCCCCAGTCAGCCTGCTTTAAGATGGGTGGACTTCAACTCCCAGAATCCCCCAGCCAGCATGCTTTAAGATGGGGGGACTTCAACTCCCAGAATCCCCCAGCCAGCTTGCTTTAAGATGGGGGGACTTCAACTCCCAGAATCCCCCAGCCAGCATGCTTTAAGATGGGTGGACTTCAACTCCCAGAATCCCCCAGTCAGCCTGCTTTAAGATGGGTGGACTTCAACTCCCAGAATCCCAAAGCCAGCATGCTTTCAAATGGGTGGACTTCAACTCCCAGAATTCCCCAGTCAGCATGCTTTAATATGAGTGGACTTCAACTCCCAGAATTCCCCAGTCAGCATGCTTTAAAATGGGTGGACTTCAACTCCCAGAATCCCAAAGCCAGCATGCTTTAAAATGGGTGGACTTCAACTCCCAGAATTCCCCAGTCAGCATGCTTTAAGATGGGGGGACTTCAACTCCCAGAATCCCCCAGCCAGCATGCTTTAAGATGGGTGGACTTCAACTCCCAGAATCCCCCAGCCAGCTTGCTTTAAGATGGGTGGACTTCAACTCCCAGAATCCCCCAGCCAGCTTGCTTTAAGATGGATGGACTTCAAGTCCCAGAATCCTAAAGCCAGCATGCTTTAAAATGGGTGGACTTCAACTCCCAGAATTCCCCAGTCAGCATGCTTTAAAATGGGTGGACTTCAACTCCCAGAATCCCAAAGCCAGCATGCTTTAAAATGGGTGGACTTCAACTCCCAGAATCCCAAAGCCAGCATGCTTTAAAATGGGTGGACTTCAACTCCCAGAATTCCCCAACCAGCATGTTCCCAACCACAGACCCCCAGCATACTGGCTGGGGAATTCTGGGACGTGAAGTCCCCAAACCTTAAAAGTTGCTAACACTGAAAAACACTGGATATGGGATGGGGGGAACCAATTTCATGGACAATGCGAAGTAACTTCCCTTTTGCATGGAAGCAGACAATTTTGCCCTCTGCCCATGAACAGAGACCCTGATTTCTTTCCACGCTGCCCCTGCGGTTCATAGGCCACCGGAACCCAAAGGGGAACTGTCCCCGTGTCCTGGGATGGCTCCTTTCCTCCACACCTGTTGGGACTGCATTTCCCAGGATCCCTAGCGATCATGTGCAAAAAAACACACAACCCACATCTGGACTGCCCAGATTGAGGAAAACACAGCTGTGCTCGCTGGATCGATGGTGTGCTAGGCTGGAAGGAAGAGAGGGAAGCCAGGTGGGTGGGCAGCATCCCAGGCGAGCCCTCCCAAGGCCCAGATCATGTGCAGAGTTTGGAGAAGGCAGCGGTGGCCTAGTGGTTAGAGAGGCCTCTGGGTTTGAGATGGACATTCCGAGAAAGGTCAGGTTGGGGGGGGGGGTGTTGTAAACTCTGGCCTGTTTGAGGTTTGGGGGAGAGAAGAGGCTCAGCCCGTCCACTTGGCGCTGGGTGTGGGTAAGCGGGGTGGAGTGCTTGCCTCAGATTCGAGGGAACGCAGAAGCCAGATGTTTGCCGGGCTGACTCACTTTCCCAGGGGGTGGGTGGAGGGGGGGAAAGGATCCTGTCAAGAGCCCAGCCCAGCATCCACGTGACTCCGATCCCAGGGCCCCTCACCCACCTCGGTGGCAGCAGAACGAGGGCTGTGGGCACCGTGGGGCTGACAAAAAAAAATACATATTATCAGGAAAACTGATCCTTCCTAACAGAATAACAAATAACAGAGCTGGAAAGGGAACTTGGAGGTCTTCTAGTCCAACCCCTGTTCAAGCAGGGGACCTTATGCCATTCTGGACCGATGGCTGTCTAGTCTCTTCTTGAAAACCTCCAGTGATGGAGCACTTACAACTTCTGGTGACCAGCAGTTCCACTGGTTAATTGTTCTCGCTTAATTGTCCCCACTCGACGGTACCCGAAGGAGGCCCAGCCTGTGGGATCTTATGGGTCGTTGGGAGGTATGTGGCAGGAGGCGGTCCCGTAGTTATCCAGGCCCCAAGCCATGTAGGGCTTTAAAGGTAACGACCAGCACCTTGAAGCGCGTTCGGAGACCGATGGGAAGCCAGTGCAGCTCGCGGAGGATAGGTGTAACATGGGTGTACCTAGGTACACCCGATATCGCTCGCGCGGCCGCATTCTGGACCAATTGTAGTCTCCGAACACTCTTCAGGGGCAGCCCCAAGTAAAGCGCATTACAGTAATCAAGCCTAGAGGTGACGAGAGCATGTGTCAGCACTCCTCCATTGAATAATTAGGAAAGAAAACCACGAGACTTCATTGCTAGAAATCAAGTGTACTTTTACTAATTATAAATGATCAGAAGCGTAGCAAAGCGAAGACTGATTATTTAGGCGCGAAAGCGAATGATATATAGAATCACCCATTCCCCCCACCCCTTGGCATCCCAGTTACAGTGCAATCACAATTCTCCCAAGTGTCAGGGGTGAGATAACTTCAAAAGGCATCACGAAGATGGAATGTCGGTGCCGTTGGCCTTGGCGGGAAACCTCCTCCGCATGCGCAGTAAGACAGGCAGCATAACTCCAGAATCTTCCTCCAGCACAAGTAGTGAATCCCTCCCAAATACCATGCCCCCCCCTCCCCGTTTCAATGGCAGCCGAAGCAGCAGCAAAGCAGAGGCTGACCGTGACCCGTCAAAAGCGCGAACGTCATAAGCGCGCCGACAACACCGCGGCGCTAAAACTGCAATTTCAAAAGCGCGCCGACAACACCGCGCCGACAACAGCGTGCCGACAGAAGCGCGATTTCATTTAAGGTAAGATTTACAGTTAGGTTTAGGGTTAGATTTAGGGTTAGGTTTAGGGTTAAGTTTAGGGTTAGGTTTAGGGTTAGATTTAGGGTTAGGGTTAAGTTTAGGGTTAGGGTTAGGGTTAGGGTTAGGTTTAGGGTTAGGTTTAGGGTTAGGTTTAGGGTTAGGTTTAGGGTTAGGTTTAGGTTTAGGGTTAGGTTTAGGGTTGAGGGTTAGGTTGAGGGTTACGTTACAGCACGCTTCTGTCGGCGCGCTTTAGGGCTAATTAGTCGCTCATTCGTCGCGCGGTTTTGTCACCACGCTTTAGACACCGCGGTTTAGTCAGGCGCGCTTTTGTTGTGCGCGCATTTGTGGTGGAACCAGGCTGACAGCATGAGTGACCATTTGAAGTGCCTCCCGGTCCAGGTAGGGCCGCAACTGGTGCACCAGGCGAATCTGGGCAAAAGCCCCCTGATCACAGCCGACAGGTGGTGTTCTAATGTCAGCTGAGAATCCAGGAGGACACCCAAGTTGCGGACCCTCTGGAAACTCCTAAAGTGTTCCTTAAGCCAGGAAAGGCCGGTCTCGTATGACACATTAAGCCCCAATCGTCCTCCTTACTTCTCCATCTGCTGCCCCATCCGAGTCATTCATTATCTCATTATGTTATGGGACAATTCATTTCATAACTGTTTTATTAAACAAACCACATTTGGCCGGGCTGACGTGACGCACTAAAACCGATCGACTGAGATTTATAGGCAGGGTTTGTGGCTTGTTTTAATAAGTCGGGGATTAAACAAACCCCACGTTTCTGAACCCACATTCCCAGACAAGGACGGGATTCCCATTGGGTTTTTTAAAAAAAAAGAATTAGACCCATGTGTCTCAACGAAGCAGCTCCCTCCTTTGCTTGATCCTGCGTTCTCGGGGGGGGGGGGGGGGAGAGGGCTTCCTTGGGCATCAGAGCCTCCTTGTTCCGTGGCAGTCTACCTGAAAGCATCGTTTTTTTTCCAGCATTGACCGGTCCTGATTTTTCCTAATGGGAAGCCAGCGAGTTTTTTTTTAATTAATTTATTTTATTTTATCAATTTCATATATACATTCACAATTATATGATCTCATAACTGTTATTAATAATATGTATTTATAACAATTTTTCCCTACTGTTGACAATATACTTGAAGATTGCTTTCTTAACATCCCATAGATCCATCTTATCTTACAACGGTCCTACTTCTTCTTCCCTCCCTCCCTCTTTCCTTCCCTCGTTTCTTCTCTCCTACTCCCCTTCCTTCCCTCCTTCCTTCCCTCCCTCCCTCCTTCCCCTTCCCTCCTTCTCTCCTTCCCTCCTTCCTACCCTCCTTCCTTCCTTCCCTCCTTCCTTCCCCCCTTCCTTCTCTCCTACATTCCCTCCTTCCTTCCCTCCTTCCTTCCCTCCTTTCTTCTCTCCTTCCTTCCCTCCTTTCTTCTCTCCTTCCTTCCTTCCTCCAGCGACTTTTATTAAGACCACATTTGGAATATTATTGTGTGTCTGGTTTTGGTCACCACAACACACAATATGATACACAGATATCACGCCCAAGAGATGATTCGAGGGCCGGCGGCTAAAACATATGATGCAGGAATTGGTTATGTCTAGGGAAGAGGACTAGAGAGGAGGCATGTTAGCAGTCTTCCAACATTTGGGGGGGCTGCCACCAAGGAGAGAGTGGGGTCAACCTATTCTCCAAAGCAGCTGAAGGTAGGACAAGAAGCAATGGATGGAAACTAACTAAGCAACGTGGAACTAAGGAGGAATTTCCTAACAGTGAGGACAATTAACCAGTGGAACAGTTTGCCACCAGAAGCTGTTGGTGCCCCATCACCGGAGGTTTTTAAGAAGAGATTAGAAATCCATTTGTCTGGAACGGTATAGGGCCTCCTGCTTGAGCAGGGGGTTGGACTAGAAGACCTCCAAGATCCCTTTCCAGCTCTGTTATTTGTTATTCTATTAGGAAGGATCCGTTTTCCTGATATATTTTTTTTTATCAGCCCCACGGTGCCCACAGCCCTCGTTCTGCTGCCACTGAGGTGGGTGAGGGGCCCTGGGATCGGAGCCACGTGGATGCTGGGCTGGGCTCTTGACAGGATCCTTTCCCCCCCTCCACCCACCCCCTGGGAAAGTGAGTCAAGAGATTAGAAATCCATTTGTCTGGAACGGTATAGGGCCTCCTGCTTGAGCAGAGGGATGGACTAGAAGACCTCCAAGGCCCCTTCCAGAATAACTCTCTTATGCTGTGTTCTTGCATTCAAAGATGCCACAACGTTCCCTTCCGACTCTGTTATTCTTTTATTCTTTTGGGGGGGAAAATTGGGGCTTTCCAAGAAGACCCCCTCCCTCCCACCCACCCGGTTTGAATCCGAGCAAGAGCTGCACAATAGATCCCTTTTAACCCTGGTCGGGGAAAATGAGTGCCCTTTTGCACAGCCTCTTCGGAAAGCTTGGATGCCATGAATCAAACGTCGGAGTTTCTCAATCTGGGGTGGAGGGAGGAAAAAAACAAAACGATTTCGTTTGAGTCAGCAGGCTTTTAAAACGCAGGGCAGAGGACGGAGGGATGAGAAGCAGAATTGGGTGTGGCATGTATGACTTCATCTTAACTCCGCACCAGAACGGCAGTAAGCAAAACAGATGGAAAGAGGTCACGGCGAAAATAAAATAAAATAAACCCCAACAAATCTAGCTTTCCTCCCCCCCCCCAACCTCCCCCCCAGGACCGGGATGGCAAACCTATTGCACGCGTGCCAGAGGTGGCACGCAGAACCCTCTATGGCTACGGGCGCCGTGGCCAGCTGTTCTTCTGGTTTCCGGCACGCATGTGGTCTTCGTGGATGCCGGACCGCCGGAAAACAGTGGGAAAACAGCTAAAAAGGAGGCCATTTTCTGGGTCTTTTTCATGCCATTTTGGGGCCATTTTCAGGATGTTTTGGGGGTGTTTTTCAGGCCAAAAACGGCCCAGAAAATGGCTCAAAAAACAGTCTGAAAACAGCCTGAAAAACGGCCAAAAAACAGGTATGCCTGTGCCAGGCCAGTTTTCCTTCTGGTTTCCGGCACACAGGTGGTCTTCGCTGGCGCCGGAGCACCGGAAAACGGCCTGAAAATAGCCAAAAAGCATGGCATTTTCCAGGCTGTTTTCGGGTCTTTTTCACGCCATTTTTCGGCCGTTGTCAGAGACTGTTTTGGGGGTGTTTTTCAGGCCAAAAACAGCCCAGAAAATGGCTTGAAAAAACAGTCTGAAAACAGTCTGAAAACAGCCTGAAAACAGCCAAAAAAACAGGCATGCCTGTGCCAGGCCAGTTTTTCTTCTGGTTTCCGGCATGCAGGTGGTCTTCGCAGGTGCTGGAGCACCACAAAATGGCCTGAAAATAGTCCAAAAGCAGGCCATTTTCTGGGCTGTTTTCCGGACTTTTTAAGGCTGTTTTTGGCCGTTTTGGGGCTATTTTTCAGGCCAAAAACGATCTAGAAAATAGCCTGAAAAAACAGCCAGAAAAAAGGCAAAATAATCTGTTTTCCAAACCTCCAGAAGCCAAGACAAGAAACAACGGATGGAAACTCATCAAGGCAACCTCGAACTGAGGAGAAACATCTTAACCCTAAGGACAATGAACCAGAGGAACTGCTTGCCACCGGAAGTTGTGGGTGCTTCATCGCCGGAGGTTTTTAAGAAGAAGCTGGACATCCGTTTGTCTGAAATGGCTTCGATTCTCCTTCTTGAGCAGGGGGTTGGACTAGAAGACCTCCCAGGTCCCTTCCAGAATAACCCTCTGATTCTGTGTTCTTGCATTCAAAGAATACCCAAAACTGGCTGTACTTTGGAGAGAGGGAAAATTTTGCTCATTCTGTAGATTTCTTTTTCAGCCTGAATTTCTGGCACTTGAACGGGGTTTGATGGCCAGTGTGTTATGCAACCCGAGTTACATTTGGCGTAACTTCTATTTAAGTTTATCCTCAATTGTAGGTCAGCTAAATTCTGCTTGGATTCAGACAAACCCCGTTACTTGCCAGGATTCCGACAAATTTCTGTAGCTTTCTTCCGTCGGAGAGTTTAGGCTAAGCCGTTGTTTGTTCAACAAACTCTCCATCAAATCAAGGTCAACTGCTGAGGACAAGGCCATGATTTAAATTTTTATATATATAAAAAAATGTGCTGGTTTTCCTAGCCTCCAACCTCAGGCTTTCCTTGTGGTGCCCCATCCTAGAATTCAAAGCTGTCTCCTGAATGGCCCCTCCTTGCAAAAAATCCCCTGTTTTCCCAACACACGCTGGCCCTGTCACAATGCTGCTTCGCACGTCGCTGGGTGTGAACCGAGGAGAAGAAGAGAGGAGAACATCATACTTTCTCTTCTTTTTTTTCTTCTTTCTTTTCCTGTCCATGTTCTCTGCAGTGTTTTTTGGCTCAGGGGCAGCTGTGATGCAAAGGAGGATGTGTCATGAGCCCCACCCTTGGAGAGGGGGGCCCTCGCTGGAGCGTTGGAGAAGGGTGGGATATTTTCTCCACCTCCCCTCTTTTTCTGGGCTGGAGGGATTTTTTTGGGGGGGGGAGCCAATTTGGAATCGGGCAGGCCCGCCTGGCACAAACTCCCTGCGAGAGACAATAAAGTGAGGGGAAAAAACCAAATTTGTGCATGTGGGGGAGAGCAGGTTTGGAGGTGGGAAACTGAGGCCCGGAGAGGCGAAAAGGCACCGATGCTTTCCCTAAAGGAAGGGCAAACATCTGGTTCCTGTTTGCATCTGTATGGAGACACGCGGGGAGGGTGAGCGGGATTTCCTCCGCCCTCCTATCCCTGCTGTAAAATGAAAAGCCGGGATGAAGGCAGGCAGAGAGTCAAATGGTTTATCAGCCAACTGGGGAAAGGGATAAATTCGGTTTGCTTTGAGACCAAGGCAGAAGGTATCCTCGGGGGGGGGGGGGGGGGGGGGAGAGGTTTCCCCAACTGGAAATGGGAATATTGTCCTTTTTTTAAAAAAAATATTAAAGGATAATTATCACTCTACACTCTGTGGGTAGAGTGGTAAAATCAGGCTATTTGACTTCCTTCCTGCCTTCATCCTACTTATATATTTTAT